>NC_133663.1:21601727-21904227 GCF_037893015.1 Macrotis lagotis | reverse complement strand
TAGCCCTCCAGGCTTCTATCATAATACTTTTCTTATTGCACTCAATACTCCAGTTCAATTTGACTTATTTATTATTCGTTTGTTCTGTGTTTTGTCATCAGAATGCATTCATGCATCATCATCTAGAAAAGTAGAATCTATCCTATTCTTGGGAATGTTATCCATCTTCTCCTCCAGTTATTGAAATACTTAACACACAGCCAAATAAAGTCAGATATAAATAATTGGGAAAATGTCAATTGCTCATGGTTAGGTCAAGCTAAAAATGAGAATTCAAACCAAATTAAATTACTTATTCAGTGCTATACCAATCAAACTACTAAATAACAATTTTACCAAGCTAGAAAATCTATTAATAAAATTCATCTGGAGCAACAAAAGATCAAGAATAGAAAAGAAACTGATGAAAAATTATAAAGGAAGTTGGCATAGCTTTACCAAATCTAAAACTATTTATGAAGTGGCAGTCATCAAAACTTCCTGGTACTGGTAAAGAAACAGAGTAATGGATCAGTGTATTAGGCTAGGTTCAAAAGAAACTGCAGTAAAGGAATACAGCAATCTAATATTTGACAAACTCAAAGATATCAGCCTTTAGTATAAGAACCCCCTATTTGACAAAAATTGTTGGGAAAACTAGATAATAGCATGATAAAAACTAGGCATAGATTCACATCTTATATCCTATACCCCCAAAATTGTCAAAATGGGTACAGAGTTTAAACACAAATGGTGGCACCATAGATAAATTTATAGACCAAGAAATACTCTTTCTATCAGATCTATGGGAAGTGGATAAATTTATGGCAAAACAAGAAATTGAGTACATTATAAACTGCAAAATGAATGATTGGGAATATATTAAATTAAAAATATTTTACACTACTAAAATCAATGTTGCCAAAATTAGAAGGAAAGTAGAAAGCCGGGAAGCAATCTTCATCACAGGGAATTCTGATAAAGGTCTTATTTCTAAAATATATAGAGAATCGCATCAAATTTATAAGGTTACAAGTAATTCCCCTCTGATAAATGATCAAAGGATATCAATAGAAAAGTAAAGCTATATATATATATATATATATATATATATATATATATATATATATATATATATATATATATTCATTTGAAAAAATGCTACAAATCACTTTTGATTAGAGAAATGGAAATTAAAACAACAATGAGGTATCACCTCACACCTACCAGATTGGATAAAATGAGAAAAAATGAAAATGATCAATATTGGAGAGGTTGTGGGCATATTGAGACATTGGGACATTGCTGGTGGATTTGTGAATGGACCCAACCTTTCTAGAGAGTAATATGGAACTATGCCCAAAGAGCAATAAAACTGTTCATACCATTTGACCCAGTAATTCCAATTCTAGGTCTCTATACAGAAGAAATTATAATATAAAAGGAAAAAGTCCTACACGTTTCAAAATATTCATAGTAGCTCTTTTTATAGTGGCAAAGAATTGGAAATTGAAGATATGCCCATCAATTGGGGAATGGCTTAACAAATTATAGTACATACATACTATGGAATACTATTGTTCTATAAGAAATCACAAATGGTTGGACTCTAGAGAAGTATGGAATGACTTATAAGATGCGACGCTGAGTGAAGGGAGCACAAGCAGGAGAACACTGTACGGATTTACAACAATATTATGAGATGATCAATCCTGATGGAAGCAGCCCCTCTCAGCTCTTCAGAGAACTAAAACAACTAGGCCAACCCGAGTATGGGCTAATATTATCCCCATCCAGAGGAAGAAAAACAAAACAAACCAAAAAAAAAGTAACTTCAGAATCTGATGAAAATTTTATAAAAAATTTCTCTTATGTATCTCTTTCCCTTAATCCTAATTGCTCATACTGAAAATGATGAATCTGTAAAATTGTTTATCACAAATATGTATGTTCAGTGTTTACCTGACTGGCACTGAAGGGAAGGGGGTGAGAAAGGAGGGTGAAAGAAAATTTTGTAACTTAAATATATACATATGCATATGGATTAATGTAGAAAAAAACTTTCATAACTTGTATTTGGAAAAATAAAATATTAAAAAAAATCCTGAACACACAAACCAACATAGACACAGACATGCACATACTCAGATACACAGGAACATATACACCTGTTAAGGTACAGCCTGGCAACTTCCTCTAAGAAGTCTTTGCTTAGATCCACTGGTGAAAATTTTTTTTTAATAATATTTCACCTGAATATATTTAGCTCCTATCACATTCTGCTACACATATGTATGTGTGTTTATGTTTGTGTGTATGTGTGTGTGTCTGTGTGTATGAGAGTGAGAGAGGACATTGAGAAGACAAACAGAAAGAAGAGAGAGCATTTGTAGAATTTACTAAGCTTACTATAAAACATTTAAGGGTAACAAATTAAAGCATGTATAAGGATAAAGATTAACCTCATCAATCAAATACTCTACCAACTTTATCATAACTAATTATACTTCCCTGTCTGATACTTTTATCAATTAGGAACACTGTTATCTTTTTCTGCAAATGTCCAACTCTTCACGATTTCTTTTTGATGTTTTCTTGACAAAAATACTGAAGTGACTTGCCATTTACTTTTCTCAGCTCATTTTATAGATGAGGAAACTAAGGTAAATATAGTTAGTGATTTGTCCAGGGTCACACAACAAGTGTGAGATTATATTTAAACTCAGAACCAAGTCAGGCTCTCTTTCTACTGTGGCACCTAACTGCCCTCAATTACTTAGGTATCTATTCAAAGTCATTAAACTAGGGGCAAAAAGCCACCCATCAATTCAGTAGGATCAATCATTCAAATAAATTCACTTCAAACATTCAATTCAAATCAGTCATTCAATGAAAACATATGACAGTATGAAAAAATATTTTAGGATTGACTGAAATGTTATTCAATGCCTGTTGGGCTTAGATAAAACTAAAAAATCCATTTAAAATCCACCATTTTAATGATGCATCTGTCTAGTGGGTCATCAACATGAGCTGAGTTCCTGAGAGCTAACAGCTTGGGGAAAGAGGGAGAAGAGAATATCTGTTTTGTCCTACAGGCTAGACTAACAGATGGTCTTACAAATTTTAAAAGTTTGAAAGCTTTGGATTTTCACTGGCATCCTTGGAATAGCAGTCCATGATGGCAATATGCAATAACTGATGAAGGTAGTTATATTCTACAAAAAATACGAAAGAAGCTAAACATCTACTGGCAACTTCATGAAGACCATTGAAAGGGGAGGAAAAAGGGGCGGCTAGGTGGTGCAGTGGATACAGCAGCGGCCCTGGAGTTAGTAGTACCTGGGTTCAAATCCAGTCTCAGACACTTAATAATTACCTACCTATGTGGCCTTGGGCAATCCACTTAACCCCATTTGCCTTGCAAAAAAACTAAAAAAACCCTAAAAAACGGGGGGGGGGGGGAATTTCATAGAAGCCAAGAGAAATTACTTCCTCCTTTGCAACACATGCTAAGCTTCAGCCTACCTTCTGCTGAACTCTATATACATTTGGTCCCCCTGGAATGGGAAAATATTTTGTACCACCTGTTCTTATCATATAACATTTGAGGTCATATAAGGAGGTTATGAAGGCCAGTTGCCTCTTATTTTTACTTACAACTCTACTCCTTTATACTTTTCCAACATGCCATGGGGAACCTCATCAAGAGACAGAGAGCATTATGAAATGTATAATAGATAATTTTGACTATATTATATTTGAATATGTGTGTGAGCAAAGTTAGAAAAAAGCAGAAAGATGGGAAAGATGGGAAACAGCAAATATTTATGATAAAGGACTCATTTATCAAATATATAGATAACCAAGTCAAATATTTAAGAATATAAACCATTCCCCAACTGATAAATAGTCAAAGGACATGAATAAATTATTTTCAGGCAAAAAAAGTCAAAGCTATTTATAGGCACATGAAGAAGTGCTCTAAATTCCATTTGGTTAGAGAGATGCAAATCAAAATAACTAGGAGGTACCACTTCACTCCTATCAGATTTGCAAATAAGACAACAAAGAAAAAATGATAAAAAAAAATCAGAGAGGTTATAGGAAAATTGGGACACCTGGTAGAGCTGTGATCTTATTCATTCATTCTGGAGAGCAATTTGGAACTATGACTAAAGGGCAACCAAAATTTGTATGCCCTTTGATCCAGAAATATTACTAGGTCCCCAAGGAGTTCATATTCTGAAATGGGAAAGTAACACATAAAGGTTAACAGTTAAGTGTTGTGGAGATATTTTAGAAGAGTTATAGAGGTTTGGTTCTTGGCTAAATAAAGAGAAAACTCACTTATTTGGGCCAGTGGAACCAAGAATTAAGTTCAAAACTTCAATAATAAGGGAAGAGGACTGATCTATGCATCATACATATACATATATGCTTGTCTATATAAGATATTCAATGGCAGAGGCTTTATGATATTCTTTATAATACAAACATTTAGCATAATCTCTTATAATTCTATGATTCTTAACAGCTAATGATGAATTAAATTGATGAGGAAATGAGTTTATTTCATTATGTCTTAAATTTGATTGACCACTATTATTTTTAGTGTACAATATCAATTGTTTTTAGGTCTTTGCAAGGCAAATGGGGTTAGGTGGCTTACCAAAGGCCACACAGCTAGGTAATTATTAAGTGTCTGAGGCCAGATTTGAAATCAGGGACTCTGGACAACAGGGCTGGTGTTCTATCCATTGTGCCACTGAGCCGCCCTGCAAAATCGATTTTTAAGTACTCCTAATTCATCCAATTCATTCTATATTTTTTTAAATAATTCCAAGAATTAAAAGTCAGGCTAGTAAGTTTACATTATGAAAAGTCCTCTTTCTTACTTAAAAAAAGGTATATGGGTTTGCTTACTTCCATTTGTATTATGGCAAATCTTATTCATCATTTATGGAAGCTCTATGATAGTGGTTCAGTAATCATACCCAACGATTTTTAGAATTTCTTGTTTTGTTTTCAATCTGGATAAGATACGTCAATAAATGTGAAGGGAGATAAATTTCTTCATTTTTAATTAACTTAAATTTTATTTTCATTGTTTGCCACTTTTACTCTATACTGATCAAAATATAATAGAGTAAAACAAAAGCAAATTGAAAATTTCTGCCTTCTCTTTGGTATTCATTTTAACCAGGCTATTTATTGCAAAAAGCAATTGGCAGTAAGTATTCTTTGACCTTCCTACTGTTCATTATTGCTTTACAAAATCTCTACAGAGTTGTATCCTTAGCATCATCAGCAGGCTGAGCTTAGTCTGAACTTTGGTGTATTTGAAAATGCTTACAGATCCAGGACATTCTTTTGTATTGATCCAAATCTCCTTTTAGTATAGTTTCTAAATTTCTAAGTTGGACACTGAGTTCTTATGCATTCACACCACTGTTTTTAATCATTCTTTTCTTCTTTCTAAGGATATTTTACATTAGACTATTATTTCCTAAAACTTCTTATCCCTCGAGCTGAATTTCCCCTGTAGAATTTTATGGTTTAATTTTAGAGTTTTCTGAGTGCTGAAATCTCTCCTAAAATCTAGTGTGGGTCAAAAAATATTCATTCCCCCCATGTGTTTTTCACAGATTCTGAGAAGGAATGATCATTTCCTTCTGGAAGTTTCCATTTATCTCTACTCTAACAATCTCTTTATTCTTATTAGAATCAGGACCAAGCAATACTTCCCTCTGTGACCACGTTCTACCTTTTAAAGAATAACATTTTTAAGTAGTTGTTTACTTGACAATTGCACAAAGATGAAAAAATTAGCTTTAGTTTTTATTTCCCTGACTTTAGTATGGATACAGTATGAATCTCAATAGTGGCTATTTTTGTATTAGGAAAATTAAAGGTTACTTAAACCACCCTGGATCTCATTTCCTTATTAAATTGAATGGATTGTATAGCAAACCCTTTCCATAGCAACTAAGTGGCGGAAGGAGAATTAGTGTGTATTTCTATTCATGTTATATGTTTCCAGGGCGTATCGTTTTTGTAAAAGCTCAGAATAAATACATGATACCTCAGATCAATGGCAGTATTATGATGGAGCTTAACTGAAAAATTATTGGTGGAATAAATATTACATACTTCATATTATCTTAAATTTCTTCTTTTATTTTCTTTTGCTTGCTGTTCAGGTAAAGATGGTCTCCAACAAATCTTATATTCTCACATTTTATATAATTATAAATCATTAATTTATCATATGAATTGAGAGATAATCTTTTAGAAAATTCCCTCATTGTTTTTTTCCCCAAAGGTAGTCTTGGAACAATTGCCCCTTTCCTAAGCTAATTCAATGCTAGCAGGGATGCTAATTGTTCTTTTTCCAATGGCATTCTATATTGCTTAAGCGAATTTATTTCAGAATCTCTATTTCTATTGGAATTGTAGGGTTTTCACGTAATGCTTCCTTGGATGTTGTAGCATTTGAATATTATTTCAATCTTAGCACCAAAAAATTGTGTAATTCATGCAAAAACTTTAGAATAGTCTGCAGTATTTAAATATTATGGTTTGCAAAGGAGATATAGGATAGTAGCTTCCACTGTTCTCTCTTTTAAAATGATCCATTATAAGTAATGTAACATATCAACATAATCATTTAATATCCATTTGCATTTAAATACATGAAATTCAACTCACAAAATATAATAACTTTTTATTTAGTGCATCAAGTTTGTCGCCCCATATCCATTCATCTTCATTCACTTTGTAATGTATCTTTTCAAAGAAAGCAAATGCTCTATTTTATTGCTTATATTTTTCCAATGTACATTATTCAGTCAATGTTTTCCCAGGTGTTTAGATATCTTTTACCACTGTTTATCTTAATTGCATCATAATATTCTTGTGGCTTTTTTTTAATCCATGCTCTCCCTGTTGTATAGTAGATGATTTCTAGTTTTGAATAAAGAAAAAAGTTACTTAAGTACCAACTGACTATCAAATAACAATAACCTATACAAAAAGAGACAAAAGAACTGTTTGCATTAACCGGGAGTCTTTTCATCTGAGCACCTGGTGCTGGATAGGGCACTGGTCTTGGAGTCAGAAGGATGGGAGTTTGAATCCAGCCTCAAGCATTTACTAGCTGTGTGTTCTTGGGAATGTCATTTAACCCTGATTGCCTCACATCTGGGATTATCTCTAGTTTTCCTGATTCATATCTGGCCATTGGATCCAGTTGGTTGTAGAGGAGATTTAGCACAGCATCACATTATTCAAATGCAATTCTTGTGCTTGTTGCGGTCTTCTTCGAGAATGAAGGGTAAACATTATTTGTTCTATGGCCAAACCTTTATAATTTATACTATCATAAAATGTAAAAAGAAGTTTTTGAAAGTGTGTATTTCTTCACAAGCTTAAATATTGCTGGCAAGAAAAGGAGTGATCTAATATACATGCATCATGGGATGTTGGGATAATGTTACTTGGATTCTCTGGAGAGGTAGCTAGATATAGATTTCTAGTGAGAGACATAAAGATAGAAATAAAATCTATATCATCTTTCTCTCTATATGCATAAATATGAATCTACATCTAACACTCAATCAGTGTCTCTATCATCTGTTTTTATGATTATTTTTCCTTTTTGAATTCCATAAGTCCCCATGGTGTTAAGACTTTAAGATAAGACTTTTTCTTTTCATTTTTATTTAAGGCAATGGAGTTAGGTGACTTGCCTAACATCACACAGATAGGCAGTTATTAGATGTCTGATACCAGATTTGAACTCAGATTCCCCTGACTCCAGGGCTGGTGAGACCTAGCTGCCTCTAAAATGAGATTTTTATCCAAAGTAGTTTTGCGGCACTAAAGATACATTCATTCAAGATCCCCATCTACCTATTCACTTCCACTTGAAACAGTAAAAGTCACAACTTAAACATAAGGGACAATAATTTATTAACAATCTAGCTTCCCCAGATGCTTCAGAGCATCTTCAATAATGAACCACTGTGCAGGATCCCAAAGACCTTTCCATGTGAGCATTCCCTTACCAAACAGAAGTATATTGAGTAGCCTTAATCTTTTAGGAGAGAACAGAGTTATTCAAGTTCTTATACTACAGCTAGATTATTGCTATGCCCATCCAATCCATATGGATATACTCTTGCCTTTTCTGATTGAATTAGTACCTGTGATACTAAAGGGCAGATGTACAATAATAAAGTGAACTCTAGAATTCTGACTGGCACAATTATCTGTGCAAACATTTAAAGGCAGTAGAATTAAAAGATAACTAATTTAAATTTCTTTGTTTTTTTATTACTAAACTAACCCATATTTATAATATAACAAATGAGATAAGAAAAAATATACTGAGTGATGAAGAAAAGCTATGGCATTCCTAGATCTAATAAGCTTTGAGATGGCATTAGGAATACATTTTAGTGTTCTCTATGATGAATAAAAATAAACCTAAGATGAATAAAATGAGAAAAACTGCTAATACCCTCAAAGGCAATTATAAAATCTTAGTTTTCAATCTCTCTCAATGCATATATTTGGAATAAATAAGCTCAGTATCACCTAGAAACAAAATATAAGGACCATACATAACAAAATCAATTTTTCTCTGAGTAAATACAAAAACTATTTCATAGAGAAGGAAGAAGTTTAGAAATAAGTTCATTATTTATGCATCTCAATTAATGTGAGAAAGTTTTCAATAACATCTGTTCATCCAAGTGTGACTCATCTAAAAGATGTAATTGCTTTTTGTTTCCCCTGATTCCCTTTTTTGTGGAATTATCCCTAAAATTTGCACGTTCTTGGGAATGTAATATATAATTGTTTCCTGAATCCTTTATAAATGTCATGTGGATAACAGACAAACCACTAGTTATGCCACCTGTAAGAACAGATGCAGTTTCAACAAGAATAATGGAAAACTTTTTTTTCCATATATTTTCACTATTGATTTTTAAATCACTCCTTTCATATGAAATTTTTATTTTGAACAAACAAGGTGATTATCCAACCATGAATCACTAGATCTTTAAAAGTAAACATGGAGAACCACTCATGGAATTTTGCAATTTAGGTAGTGAGGGATTAAAAAAATATTGCTTCAAAGGAAAGCTAGTAAGTAGGGACCTGAGTTAAATAATCTTACATGTTGCATGGTGTTCTTCCATTATTTGTTAAAGGAATCAATAGGAAAAAAAAAAGAAGCATATGTAATTTTTTCCCAAGACTGTAATAAAATTTTTTAAAGATAACTATATTACATTTGATTTATGAGTATGAAGGCATAGTGAGGAAGGGAAGTATAATAGAATGATCCCTTCATATAGAATCATAGTACTGGATTTTAAAATTCACATATGCTACTGATAATTAGAATGACATTAGATAGGCTGATATATCTGGACTCAAGTTTTCTAAGCTATAAAATTAGAAGGAACGATATAATAATAACCCAGTTCTATTCTAGTTTCAAATTGACAGTGCTAATAATGGAGAGTCCATATCTTTCAGTCTTTGGAAATTATCCCAACATCTACCTATGTAGATTTATCTCTTTTCCCATTTCACAAATATTTATTAGATAATTTTTCAGTCAGTCTTTTTTTAAAAAAATAATCTTCTATGTTTTAATAATATTTTTATTTATAAGAGATTTTTCTAGCAAAAACCATGTTAGAGAGGTGTGATAACTGAGGAAGCACTATTTTATTTAGTGATTATGAAGTCATTAGTAAGATCAAGGAAAAAGGTGTTTAGTTGATTGGTGGGTGTGGAAACTTTATTAGAAGGGAGTGAGAACATGATTAATATGGATCTATGTTTAGCATAATAACACATGAAATACTTCTATTAGATTGCTTTCTGTCAGGAAGAGGGGAAAGGGAAGGGAGAGAGGAAGAAAAATGTAAAACTTAAAACCTTGCAAAACAATGATTGCTGAAAACAACCATTGCATATTGTTGGAAAAACAAATAAATATTTTTTTTTAAAAAAGGAGGTGAGAACTGAATGCTTAATGAGGATCTAGCTTATATATGTGTATATATGTATATACATATATATGTACAAAACTTTTTAGAAGCTAAACAATAAATTTAAAGTTCTGAAAATAGGAACAGACAACAGTTTTGATAGAAACCATTTGTTTTTAGAAGGAAAGTCGTTAGAGAAGGAAAAGTGAAAGAGGGGCAAAGAGAGAAATTGTTAAGCATAATCTTGGAAGAGATGAGGAAATATGAGAAAGTTTTCAAGTCAGAGACAAAAGGAATGAAAAATTCAATTTAGAAAGGAGTTAATATTTATTTCTTTTTGGAGAGTGTTAGAAGTTGAAGGCAATTTAAACCCTTACAGAGGAAAAATATATGTATTTAGGAGACCACCTAAGGAAATTCAAAGTCTGCATTATCAGAAAGCATAGGGCTGACAATAGTCAAACATCTGAACCTCTCTAAGACTCATGTCCATATCTATAAAGTTTGATAATAAATAATTCTTGAACTTCAGAAGTTTGGGAAGTCTTGAGTGATGAATAAGAGGATTTCTGAGCAATACTCAGGGTTATCTTAGATTCACATGTGTTCTACACAAAATCATTTTGTGATTGACTTCAAATGCTCTAAGATTTGTAATGGGAGCAAAGAGAACTCCTTTTGATTATTATGTAATGTCAGAATTTAATTCAATACCAATGTGGATTCTAGGAATATGATGGAAATAATAAACTGGAGGAAGAACAAGGAGTCATGTGATTGAAAATCAAGTGAAGGATGAGTAAAAGAGAAGCAAAATATATCATGGACAGAAAAGGACATCTCAGTTAAGATCTTGACCAGTAAAGGTATTTTTATTGATAGTAAGGATCAGAAAATCAGCACAACTCCCTTCAACATGATAAAATGAACACAACTCCATCTTCTGTTAAGCTTTAGCTCACCAATTAGAGACCCTACTTTGCCAATTTCCCCTCCAAAATGACCTCTTTATAAGAATATCATGTAGTGATACCATCTGCTCTGGGAGATTGCAAAGGTTCCCGGATTCTAGTTTCTCTGAATCAGCTTGATCACTTTGGTGATGGACAGCTTATCTAATCAACCAGCTCTTGCAACATCCTCTCTCAAACCCCTTTTGATTGAAACCTCCCTTTTTGTGGTTTAAGAACAGACAGACAGACAGACAGGCAGACAGATAGACAGATATATAGATAGAGATAGCAATAGATAAGATATGAGCCTATATAAACTCACTTTGAGAAGTTTCTTCACCTGTGGGTGGGGATCCCTTTCCAGCAAACTCAACAAAATCCAAGACAAGGATGACAATCACTGGGCCCTTGTGATTCCCACATCGCCTCATGTTGCTTACTTCCTTGCTTGTTGTGTTTAAGTCATATCTGAAACATTGTGACTCCATTTGGGGTGTTCTTGGCAAAGATACGAGAATGGTTTGCTATTTTCTTCTCTAGCTCCTTTTACAGAGGAAGCAACCAGAGTCAAGTAATTTGTGCAGGGGTCACATAGTTAGAAAATGTCTGAGTCTGAATTTGAACTGATCTTCCTGACTTTTGACCCATACCCTATCCACTATACCACCTAGTTATTCCCATGGTCACTCAGAAAAGCAAGGTCTTAGGTGCTGCAGTATTGATAAGTGAACATAGCGAAGTTGAAGGTGCTGGGAGTTCAAGAAATTAACAGACTGCAAAGTTATGACAATGTTGAGGTTATCAATGTTGATCACAGAGAATGATAACGGAGGCAGTTGAAGCCAAGAATTGATGTAATTAAAGTAAGCGGGGAAACTATCAATAGATAACCACAGCAAAGTTGGGGAGAGGGTTATATTAAATATTGTCATGGTTTGGCCAGCTTCCAGTGATACTTAAACACAAGTGTGGTTTGCAAAAGAGAAAGGATTAATGAAAAATGATATATAGAAAATTGTCTGGAAGCAACAGAAACTGATCTTTCCTCTGACCTTTTGGGAACAGATAATATGAAAAGATGATTTCTATTTTAATGGGTTTTTAGTGTTGTGAGCAGGAAACACAATTTTAATTAATAGAAGGAGGAGGAGTTAATGCAGGAAAAAAATGAGCTCATAAAGGAGTTGAATTACAATGGGATGCATAGTCTAAGGAGAATAATAAAAAAAGACCAATGCTACAGGGGAGAATATTGGCGCAGGCTTGAGGAGTCTGTGCTCCATAGAAATAAAACACAAATATTTGCATGAATACCTCAATCTATTCACATGAATAAGAAATAGAACTATGAAATAAATGATTATACAGTAGGATAAAGGGCTCAGTGGATAGAAAGTAGGTTTGGAGTTAGGAAGATTCATCTTCCTGAATTCAAATCTGGCCTTAGACACTTAAAGTTGCGTGACCCTCAAAAAGTCATTTAACCATTTGCCTTAGTTTTCTGACTGTAAAATGTTCTGGAGAAAGAAATGGAAAACAGCTTCAATATCTTTGTCAAGAAAACCACAAATGAGGTCACAGCATGTTGGGCATGACTGGAAATGACTGAGAAATATTGCAATAAACAGAGAAGTGAATAAATGACTGGAATAATTAATTAATTAATATTCATTAATGACTAAATGTCCACTTGGATAGAAGCCTCTAGTGAAGTGCTTCAAGAATGTGACATTATGTCTATTAAATTCACCTTATTCTATCAATATCTGAACAGTAATATAATAATAATCAGTGATATAGATCTAGGAATGCTTACTAACCCACTGAGCAGCAGATTTAGGATACAAGTTCTTTTTTGTTTAAAAAATATTATTTCCTTCATTTTCATCTCTTCCTCTTTTTCTCACATATTTATTCTTTTATTCATATACTTACACCTGGATTTACAAAGAACTTCTTTAATCTCTGTGTTTTTCATGAAATAAATACTTCTGAACAGGTGTCAGTTTAGTCTCTAACCAATTTTCCAAAACCATTGCTCAAATTTTTTAAGGTTTTTGCAAGGCAATGGGGTTAAGTGACTTGTCCAAGGCCACACAGCCATGTAATTATTAAGTGTCTGAGCCTGTATTTGAATCCAGGTACTCCTTACTCCAGGGCCGGTGCTTTATCCACTGTGCTGCCCCGATTGCTCAAATTTTAAGGTGAGCATTTACCTCTCTGAAATTTTGAATTGCTCTAGAAAAACTATATTTTATTGATTTGTAGTATTATTAACTTAAAAAATATCTACAATACAGATTATATTTAAAAGTATATTTCATACATTTTTGGATATTTTTTTCCCAGAAGGGCATGGTTGCAAAATATTTATCTGCACAACGCTGTGTTGCTCTATAAACACTGGGTGAACTCAGAGGGAACACAGGAGAAACTCAAGGGAATTCAGTGTCCAATGGATTGGAAATTTGGTGACTAGAGGTTAATAATAATAAAAATAATAATAAGTGATGATGATTGTGATGATATAATTGATGTTTATATAGTATTTAAGTTTTATAATGTTTTACATTAATTACATCATTTGAGCCTCACAATATATTTTAGAATTCCTCTTTTGAATATTACTATGTTATTATATTTTAAATTATTCTTTTGTGCTTCACTTTTAGAAATGCCAGTAATTATGGTTTTCTATCTTAAACTATTTAGGAATATCCTGTTGTGGTTCTGTCTTCTCTTGGCAATCCAGAAGTCCTTCATCAGATGTGGATTCCTTCTCTTTGCTTTGTGATACTTATTCCTGGATGACTGGAATCTTTTATTCAGAGACCATATTCTCTTCTGTTGTTAATATCTTTTCAAGATTTTAACTGAGTTTTCTTCCTTTTAATACAATTTGTAATTTCAGACTCTTATCTTTTACTATTGATCATTGCAGGACTCATCTCCTTCATTTGTTCTCTGAAAGTTAGCACATAAGGGCATCTTCACCTTCTCCAGCATTGGACAATTTAGGTTTGACCTGCCTCTGCCCCAAGTAACCTCTGGGGTGACAGGACTGGGTGCATCTGTATTCTGGGCTCTTTCATTAGGTCATAATAGTGTATCATACAATAAACATACATACCCATTCCTATGGTTCCTCAGTTCCTACCTTAAGGTCTGTTGCATCACGGGTTACCAGTCTGCTATGCTGGCAGAGCCAATTTCTATCTTTTGGCTTTCCCTAGCATTCTGAGTATGGAGCGGTAGAACTCTGCTTTGTGTTAATCTTATAGATTGACTTGCCTAGCCCTCATGCTAAGTGAATTAGAAGTTAAAGGTTAGCTTTTGTTACCATCAGTTACAAGACAGTGGTGAGTTATCTGTTCCCTTTAAGTTAGGAAATAAATGGAAAACAGCATAATTGTAAATCTTATAGTTTTGCCACATAGGATAGTCACGATGATTCTTTTTTTTATGGGGGAGGTTTTTAAAGGGAAGTTATACAGAACCTAGACAAATGAATTTCATACTATTCTTTGAAAACTTTATCCTTGACTGAAAGAATGAGTCAGTTATGAAGAAAGATCGTAGCAATATTCTTTCAAATATACAAATTTAGATAAGTGTTCCCAAAAGACGACTCTTTGTTTTTCACTGTTAATGAAAGACAATACACCCACCAAAGGCAATGGATACATTGGAAGTATGTAAAGGGTTCAGTGGGAGAGAAAGGAAAACCTAGGCTGAAAGGAGTCCAGTTTTTTGCTACTAATATAGAGTTATCTGTAAGGTAATTTAGTATTTTTATTCTTTAGCTATTCTTTAGGATCAAAATGAGAAATGAGAAAATCTTTTATTTCCAACTTAAAAACATGGGTTTATGAGGCAAAAGAAATCAACGCTATCATTTGCTCTTAGTCCTAAGCAGGACGCAAACCAGTCCTTATAGCATTTAAGCATTTGGTATGTGCAGTGGAGAAGCCTCAGAGATGAGAAATGACGGTTCCCACTCCAAAAAGGGTAGTGGAAGAAAGAACAAATGAGAGTGGACTAACCTACGCTGTATTTGTCTTCTGACTATGCATCAGTGATTGCCTGGAACTAGGAAAACAAGGCTTGACAGACTGATGGTTACACAGAAAAAGAAAAAAAAAGTTTGATGGAGTAGTCAACAACCTAGTGGCCTTTCGTTCAGATAATGCTGTTGAAACGACTGGCTGGAAACAGAATGTTTTGTCAAGACTCAAAGACATGAATCCAAAAGTAATGCTGACTGCTTCCACTACTGGCAGATGTCTGTGGCAAGTTGAGGAGGGTGGGAGCAGGGGTTCAGGGAGATTGCTTTCGAAAGGTCTTGTCAACCTTGGTTGAGGGATGGGCATCTCCTATCTCTTGTCACAGCACAGCCAACCAAGCAGCCAACTCCCAAAGATCACAGAGTCAAAGCAGCTTGAAATGCTTAATAAATCTGAGCCACTTGGGGTGGCATGGGGAGCAGGCCAGGACACACAAACATGTGGCTATTAAATGGCTAAGCTTACATAATGTCTCAAGGAGAAAAGAAGCTATGTGGTCTGATTTGTTCATTGCCTTTTTAACTTGCAAACAACAAGCTGCCAAAACAGACCTCATTTGTCATTGCCTGTAGAGAGACAAACCTGAGCAAGAAAGGGAGTTTTACTGACAATTTAACTTGCTCTGAGTCTTCCTTCCTTTCTTTTCTTTTCTTTCGGGGAGGGTGGGTCATGCCCAAACCCACTCATTACAGTTTATCATCATTAAAACAAGTCCATGAAGTTCCATGGTTCATTGATTTTAGCTAGTGAAGAATCATGGGACTTCCAAAGGGAGCTACCATCTATTTCATCATTATCCATTCTGTTACATTATGAGACTTTGAGTCATAGAGAATTTTTAATATAAATATTTTGTTTTCCAATTATATAAAATACTAGTTTCTATATATCTTTTTTGTAATGTTTTGAATTTTACAATTTTCCCCCTACCCTTTCCCTGCCCCACTTCCCCACAGAAGGCAGTCTGATAATCTTTACATTGTTTTCATTTTATACATTGATCAAAATTGAATGTGTTGAGAGGAAAATCTCATCTGTGAGGAAAAAAATATAAGAAATAGCATATTTTTAAATAGCATATTTTAAATTTAAATTTTAAATTAAATAAATTAAATTTTTAAATTTGTTTAAACTCCAGTTTTTTCTCTGCATACAGATAGTATTCTCAATTGCTGGTACTCTAAAATTGGCCCTGATTATTGCACTGAGGAAATGAAAAAGATTATCACCCCCATGTTGTTCTTTTGGTGTTGCTCATCTCACTCAGCATCAGTTCATGCAAATCCTTCCAAGTTTCTCTAAATTGCCATCCATTCTGGTTTCTAATAGAACAATAGTGTTCCATAACATAATATACCACAATTTGTTCAGTCATTCCCCAATTGATGGACATTCACTCAATTTCCAGTTCTTTACCATCACAAACAGAGCTGCTATGAATATTTTTTGTGCAAGTGATGTTTTTTACCCTTTTTCAGGATCTCTTCCTGGTATAGTAGTGCTATTGTTGGATCAAAGGTATGCACATTGTTATTGACCTTTGGGCATAATTCCAAATTGCTCTCCAGAAGGGTTGAATGAGTTCACAGCTCCACCAGCATTGTATTACTGTCCCAGATTTCCCACATCCCTTCCAACATAGATCACTGTCCTTTCTGGTCATATTGGCCAGTCTTAGTAACTCAGAAATGCTTTAATTTGCATTTCTCTAATCAGTAATGATTTAGAGTATTCTTCAAATGACTATAGATCCCTTTGATTTCCTTATATGTAAATTGCCTTTGACCATTTGACATATCCTTTGACCATTTGACAATTGGGGAAATGACTTTTTTTTTTTTTTATTGGACTCAATTCTCTATTTATTTTAGAAATAAATCCTTTGTCAGAAATACTAGGTGTAAAAATAGTTTTCAAATGTATTACATTTCTTTTGATCTTGATTACAGTGGTTTTGTTTGTGCAAATTGAATGTAATCAACATTATCTAGTTCATGTTTAATGATGTTCTCCATCTCTTGCTTGGTCATAAACTGCTTCCTTTTCCATAGATCTGACAGGTAAACTATACTTTGTTTGCCTAATTTGTTTATAATATTGTCTTTTATGTCTCATTCCCCATACCCATTTTGATCTTATCTTGGTATAGGATGTGAGATGTTGGTGTAATCCAAGTTTCTGCCACATTAAATTCCAATTTTCCCAACTGTTTTTTTTTATTGGAGAGAATTCTTATCCCAGAAGCTGGACTGTTTGGATTTATCAAACAGCAGATTTATATAATCATTTCCTGTGGTCTCTTTTGCATCTAATCTATTCCACTGATCCACCACTCTATTACTTAGCCAATATTATACAGTTTTGTTGACTGATGCTTTATAATATTATTTTAGATCCAGTAGGACTAAGCCACCTTCTTTTTTCATTATATTTCTGGATATTCTTGACTTTTTGTTTCTCTATATGAATTTAGTTACATTTTTTTCTAGCTCACTAAAATAAGTTTTTTGGAAGTTTGACTGGTAAGGCATTAAATAAGTAGTTTAATTTAGTTAGAATTGTCATATTTATTCTATTAGTTTGGCCTAACCATGAGCAGTTGATATTTGAGCAGTTATTTAAATCTGATTTTATTTGTGTGAGAAGTATTTTATAGTTGTTTTCAAAGAGTTTCTGAGTCTGCCTTGGCAGGTAGACTCCCAAGTATTTTATGTCTGAGGTTACTTTTTTTATTTTTTTAGGTTTTTGCAAGGCAAATGAGGTTAAGTGGCTTGCCCAAGGCCACACAGCTAGGTAATTATTAAGTGTCTGAGACCAGATTTGAACCCAGGTACTCTTGACTCCAGGGCCGGTGCTTTATCCACTACGTCACCTAGCCACCCCTGAAGTTACTTTAAATAGGATTTCTAACTCTTGCTACTGTATCTTGCTAGTAATATATAGAAATGCTGAAGATTTATGAGGGGTTTTTTAAATATCCTGAGACTGTTAAATTTGCTTATTGTTTCTAGTAGTTTTTTTACATGATTTTGTTAGGCTTTTCTAGGTATACCATCATGTCTTTCTGTGTTGGAGACCAATTCATATTCTCCTCAAAAGTTATAGATCTCTGTGAGTTAGGATCTTTGTCTTGAGGTAGCTTTTGATGGACCCCCCCATTTCTGCTCGCCTTTCTTCATTTTTGTAGGAGCTTGTGTTGGGGTTGGGCCTGGTTCACAGACCCTCGGTGTTGCCATCCCTAGAGGCTTAGCTCACTGGGCTTAAAAATTCCAAGTGGGCTGGTCAGTTAGGGTGTGCGAGTTGATTTCTCTGGGGTATCAGTGACCTTGATGTGTGGCCCATTCTCTAGGCCTGGAGCAGGGTAGAGGGGGTAGCAGGATCCAGATTATCCTCACGCAATGTGGGCTGGGCCCTCTGGCTCCTCTTTCTATTGAGAGAGAGCTGTTGCCCACACCTGAGCCTAGGGGGAGGTGAGGGCAGTGTTTATTCTGGAAAGAGTCACGTTTGCCTACTGGGATGGGGGAAAAGGGACTTGAATAGAAACACAGGGACCCAGTTGAAAACACAAGGCTCATGGCCCGATCTTCCAAACCAGCAGAGCTGATGGGATCAATGTCTAGCTGCCCTACTGGAACTCTACCACCCAAAGCCAAAGCTTCTGTGGTTGTTCTCAGGTTAAGTCTCTGGTCTCGCCCTGCTACCCCAGCACTGGGTCTCTGTTCTATGGCCCTGGCTCACCCACACTTCCCTGAGAGAGACCTTGTTGGTAGAGGATCCTCTCCTAACTTCTTTTTCAGGGTTTTGTTGATCAAAAATCCTGTTAAGAGGCTTGATTTATATAAATTCTGAGGGGAAGCCAGGAGACTTTGGGGCAATGCCTGGCTTCTCTCTGCCATCTTGATTGGATGCATGTTTCCATTCTTGGGAGCATTCCTTTTATCTCAGTTCCCTTATTTATAAAACGGACAAAATAATATTCCCAATGACTACCTTCTGAATTGTTGGTAAGACATTGACTTATGTTGATTTTTTAAAAAATAAAATATTATAAGAATGACAGTTTATTTTCATTTTTAAGAGAAACTTTATTTAGAGATTGTTTTAAAAAATAGGTTGAATTGAAATTGAAGCCACCAAAACTAAATCTCATTTCTTTCTTTCTTTCTTTCTTTCTTTCTTTCTTTCTTTCTTTCTTTCTTTCTTTCTTTCTTTCTTTCTTTCTTTCTTTCTTTCTTTCTTTCTTTCTTTCTTTCTTTCTTTCTTTCAACAGAAGAAGAAACTGAAGTCCAGAGAGGCTTCATGACATTTCTGTATCCACCTGGATAACACATGACACATCCAGGACCTAATTTTTTCCCAAGAAGTCCTACCATGGTTAAATTAAGAATCTATCTGCTATTATCTTTGTGTTAAAGAAACATAGCCATTTCTTCTTGGAATTAAACCCCTAGATTCCAGGGATTTTTAGAGCTAAATGCTATAGGAAAATAAAAATTCTATAAAACTATAAAAAAAGAAAACTTTAGGTATTAGGACACAAATTAACATAGTCTTAAATGAGATGTGACTACTAGCAGAGGTTGAGAGAAAACTATATGTTCCTCAAAACAAAATATATGTGCAAGGTAGTAGAATGAGCATTGGATTTGATATCAGAAATAATTCCTGGACTAGGTGTACTAAGAGCTAGGTTCAAATTATGGCTGTTTTTCTAACTATCATAGGAAAAGGGTAATCTAACAGAATTTACAAAATCTATTTCCCTAATGTGCAAAGATGAGAATAAAACTGGTTGAAGGTAAAAAATGAAAAAGATTCGATAACCTTATAAATATAAAGGGACATAACTTTTACTATCTATAAAGAATTGTATAAATCAAATGTCTGAGTGAAGAAGCTACAGAATGAGAGAGACAAGTTTGTTAAATCCACTTTTCACAAACAAGATTTCATAAGAAATTTTGTTTCTGCAAATTTACCAAACAACTTCAGGGAAAAAAAATCACTGTGGTTAAAATAACCCTATTCACTCAAGTACTGAACTCACAAGTTCACTAGGGTTAATTTGTACCATACCTCCAAACACCCAGGGTCTCTTAGATATTGGTGTTGGGACTCACTTAGAATGAGGAAAAGATTAGGAATGAGCATACACCATGAACTTGCTAATGACTGAGCCAGCTGTTGGTAAAGTCCTCTCTGTAAGTATAATGACAGTAGTTTCCCAGCCAGCAATACAGGAGATGCTTAGTTCACACATACACCTGTCTCATCAGGGACACAAAAATAGTTTCTTAAAGTTATTCCCTATTATAGAATAACCATCAACTAAATCAACTGCATTTACAATGTCCACAAGGGCATTTGACTATCTCATCACTATTTCAAGCATACTTACTGAAATGATTAATATTTCTAATGAGTGAATGAGTAGTCTTGCTCCTTAACTACATCATAGTGTAATGGCATTGGACAAAGACTCTACAAGGGTGTCTGCAACTATCTTTCTTTTTTAGGTTTTTGCAAGGCAAATGGGGTTAACTGGCTTGCCCAAGGCCACACAGCTAGGTAATTATTAAGTGTCTGAGGCTGTATTTGAACTCAGGTACTCCTGACTCCAGGGCCTGTGTTCTATATACCAGGACACCTAGCTGCTCCATATCTGTTATCTTGCTTTTGTTTACCTTTTATTACCCAATCAGTGCTTTGCAGTTTCAGCAGAGATTTCCAAGGTGAAGCACTCATAACCCTTACCCCTGTCTATTTTTCTGATTTTCCTCAACCTTGTTGAACTTCCTTCTTTAACAAGAATCATTGGAAGCAAAGAGTTGAATGAATAGTTATAAAATTATTCTTTCAATATACACTGACCTCAATTAAGCCATTCCTTCTTACAATCCTTCAGTTGTTTCCTTTTGCTACTATGAAAAACAATGGAAACTTCATAGCTTGATGTTTAATGACCAAAACATCTAGTTACAATTTCTCCTTCCACTTTTTTCCAATTAATTCCCTCTATTTATTTTGGGTCCTAGCAAAGCTTAACTATTTCCACTTTATTGAACTCAAAACTCTGTCTCCCATTTCCACAATCTTGATGCTCATAATGTACTCCTGCTTATACCCTTTTCTCATGTTATCTTCTTTCAAATTTTGGTTCATGTCTTACTTCCTTAATGAAGTTTCAAGTCCCTATAATTCTTAAAACTCATATTAATATTCTCCTTAAATAATGGTCTCTACTTTTTATTTACTTATGTAAAGTATCCAACCAGAATTTTGCAAAATATTTAGCATCAAGGCTTCTTAAGTTTTTGTCTTTATATTATTCAGTGCTTAGGACAGTTCTTGCATGTAGCAAGACTTAAACTTAAAAATGTTTGAAGAACTGAACTGCATGTATTTGCTTTTATCTGTCTCTCTGTAACTCTGTCTCTGTCTCTGTCTCTGTCTCTGTCTCTGTCTCTCTCTCTCTCTCTCTCTCTCTCTCTCTCTCTCTCTCTCTTTCTCCCCACTCCCTTCTCCCTCTTCTTCCCTTAGTCTATATATATTTGCCAACAAAAGACAAATTAAAACAAGATTCCTCTCAGTTTGGAACAAATCTCATTCATACCTCATGAACATACTTCAATCTGGATGTAGAAAAGATCAAGATTGATAATAGGAATTCCCAAACACAAGGTGAAAGAATTTTAACTGAAGATCTCTAAGTCTTATTAAACTGGAAAATTGTACCTTTATTAGGTTGAATTTTATTTTCCACTTTTATTCACTACTAAAGTTATTGAATCTTGAGTCTGCTTCAGTTGGATTAAACTTCACTCATATGAGGACCAGAAGAGTGAATGAGTAAGGTTGAGTATCTGAGAATCTTCCAAGGCCAAATGGAAGCTATGGACAATGAGACAAAAAGAGGTCTGGGGCCTAAAAGTTCACATGTTACTCAATTCTTATTGCATTCTCAATCTATGAAAGGCAACTTATATTCCTGGGTTTCTACATGGATAGTGGAAGTAGTTACTATGGGATGATGTGAAAAATGTTGCCCACTTGAGTTCATCTAGAGAATTACTTTGATTTTAGTGACTTTCCCCAGAGATTCATATGTAGCATATTATTGCCTAAAAATACTTGTGTGGACCATTATGATCATGAGAATTAAAGGATAATAGATTTCAATCTAAATAAATGTAATGGTTTTATCTCTTTAATGTGATTTCTAGTTTAACCATTTCAGTTAATCAGGTGAGGAAATGGAAATCAAATGGGAAATTGCTTGCCCTGGGTAAAAGACAGATGGAGGGCTAGCATTTGAATACAGATATACTTTTTCTATCTATCTATCTGTATATGAACTCTATTTTTTTCTTTTTTTTTAGTTTTTTTCAAGGCAATGGCTTTATGTGGTTTGCCCAAGGCCACACAACTAGGTAATTATTAGGTGTCTAAGGCTAGATTTGAACTCAGGTCCTCCTGACTCCAGGGACTGTGCTCTATCCACTGTGCCACCTAGCTTCCCTCTATTTTTTCTTAGTAGTATAGGAAAACATGTTCATGAAATGACTAATAATAATAATTTGTGTATTGTAAACAAATAATACTAACAAAAGATGTGTGCAAGTGGAAAAGAGACTTGCAACAATCTGGGGAGAGACTGGATATATCTATATATATATATATATATAGAGAGAGAGAGAGATTACCTTCCAATAAAATGTATTCTAAACCAGTTGAATGGTCACACCACAGTGTAGCCATAAAGGATTCAAGGTCAATGTCTCTTCATGTCTCCTCAGACTTCACTTCAGGCTTCTTCATCATGTCCCAGAAACCTCTTCAATCTTCAAAGATAACTTCCGTCCTCCAAATGACACCTGAAATCACCATCGCTGATGTCCCTCCCTGACTGGCTCCTAAAAGAATTTCAACTTAGGGAGAACTCTCAAACCATCCACTCCTTTATGTCTCACCAGGCAACATCACAGACTTCTCCAACACTGGGCACCTTCCCCTGCTCTTTTTGTTTCTTTCTATGGTTTGCCTCACTTTAATAGAGGATGAGCTTTTCAAAAGCTGAGAGTGAATGACTTTCTTCTCCCTTGTAGTGTATTATGGTGGCTTAGCAGAGGGTCTGACACATAGTAAATACTTAATAAATATTTCTTGACAGACAATGTCAACTTGGAAGCAAGACTGAAAGGAATTGTTCCATGGATAAATGTTTAGGCCTGGGCTGCTAACAATTTTTATCAATTGTTGAATGAAGTTATATGTTAATTTATAATTTTAAGATAAAGATCATGTCAAAATACAAAAAGAACTTGCCAATATGGACAGAGAAAAATAAGTTCAATATAAATTCATTTCAGATCAACTTTACAAACAGGAGGTGGGGAGGAAAGTCAAAAGTAGCTCATCTGATAAAAAAAATTCAATAATTTTGTGGCTCACAAATTTAATATGAATCAAAAATGACATAAGTACACCAGTAAACATAATATAAACTTAGGCTATGTTAAAATATGAATAGTTTACAGGATAAAGGATTATATTGTCCTGGTTAGGTCCACTCTTGACTGCTGTGTTCAATTCTTGAAACTGAATTTTAGGAAGGACATTAATAAGCTGGAAAGAGTCTGAAGCAGGGTGCTAGGATGGTGAAAGTCCTTATAGGTATTCCAAATGAGGATGGAAAAATATAAAAAAGCAACCTAGCCCTTGCTCTTAAGAGCTCACATAACATAGGTTTTAGCAAAAAGTAAGATGGAAAGGTCCAAAGGAGAGTGCCATCTGTATCCAGATAAGGAGCTGTGGAGTTTGAACAGAGTGCAAGGACTATTCCCTTTAATTTAGAAAAAAAACAGATAGCTTATTGTCTGATCTTGTTACCTCATAGACTTCTCTTCTCTTTAAGGATAAGATTTCTCTCTCATCATACCCAATTTGGATCAAGGTACAACATGGAAACAAAGTAAAGACTGACAGAGTGCTTTCTGTGGGGGGGGGAGGGAAGCAAGATTGGGGGAAAATTGTAAAACTCAAATAATATCTTTAATAAAAATAAATTTAAAACCTTAAGAAAAAGATGGAAAGGTCCCAGGTTATAATTACGTATTCTGGACCTACATAGCTAAGAAGAAAAAAATGAGGCTGGTGACTTATCATGACATCACCTTCCACATGCCATGGTCTTCTTTGAAAATGAAGGACAATGATGATGATGATAATGATGATGATGATTACAAAACAATTATTATTGTACCTTCTTTTTTTGCCTTTCTATTACCAACATAGTAATATCTGATGTTGAACTATTTGCCAGTGCCAGGGCGATTAATGGTGAGAACATCTTTTCTAAGTTTTTAATAGATGAACAAACTAAGAAAGTGAGATCACAGAATTCACAGACCTATTTGCTAGGCAAAATTCCAAAGAGGTTCCTTCCTGTGCTTATGATTTGGGAAAGTTTTGGGAAGCATATCTATAGTTGTCATTTCTAGGGGTTTACAAGAATTTTTGTTTGGTCAGCACGGTTGTATTCCCTTGGATATGAGTTTTGAGACCCTACGTTCTAAGCAGATCTTTTAAATTAATAAATTAATCATTAAAAATTTATTAAGTACCTACCAGGCACTGCTATGATGGGTGGTTAAGGGATGGTATTCTGGGTGGAACTATTATTCCAAAAGTTTCTGGATTCTGGGCTATCTTTATTAAAATCTTAGGGAAGGTTACTTTCCTCATTTTGCCAGTGCTTTGATTTGCCTTGTCTTTCAACTCCTAGCTCCTCCTTGATGTCCCTTGCTACTTCACCTAGGCTGACTTGCTGCCCCACTGGGAACAGTTGGTTAGCATTGTATGAAGCTAGCTGGCTTCTACAAAGGAATTATTTCCCTGAATGATTTTGAGAGGGTGTGCTGGACCCAATGCTACTGGTCTTGAATATACTGCAATTCCCCCAAGTTCATTGCACTATGATATCTCCACTGAAGGATAACAGGAAATTGCACTTGAATTCATAGTAGTGGTTTGACTTTCCTGTCACATTGCATTTAGGGCTATGGAATCTTTTAGTAAAAGAAAGATAAAACTTAAGGACTCTTGAAAGTTGTCCAAGTATTTTCAAGAGCAGTTGGTTGAAAGGTCATATTTGTTCTTCTGGCTCCAGAGATCAGAGCTAAAAGTATTAGGTGGAATTTGCAAAGAGAGACATTTATGATTTATAAAAAGGAGTAGCTTCCTAACTATCACGACGACCACAAAGAATATTCTGACTCAGGAGGAAATGGGTTATGCCACACTGGAGATATTCCAGCAAAGATTATATGACCATTTGCCAAAAATGATGTAAAAGGGATTATTGCTTAAGCATAGGTTGGACAAGATATCCTTTAAGAACCTTCTAACTCTAAGCTTTTAGAATTCTCTGATAATCCCCTATAATGGACTGTGCTGGATACTAAGGAAGAATAATACCTAAGGTATGATTCTTATGCTTGGAGTTTATACTCAAATGAAAGTGAAAAAAAGTTACAAATTGACCTTGGTAACCCAAAGTTGGAATATGTTAAATGACATGATTAATATGGAAATATGCTTTATATGACTACACATATATAAACTATATCAAATTACTTAGTATCTCAGAAAGGTAGTGGGAGACAGGAAAGGGAGAGAATTTGAAACTCAAAACGTTAAAAAAATGATAAAAATTGGTTTTAAATGTAATTGAAACAAATAAATTTCTCAAATAGTATGATATAAAAATGCATCTTTCTAATGAGTTAATAAAAATCAGTTTTTTCTTCTGAGAAACTCCCCCCAAGTGGCATAGATACACTTTTATATAAACTCAGGTGCATTGGAAAACTGGCTTCACACCTCTGATTTGTCTAGCTTCCTCATTCACACAATCCAAAGTATACTACCTATATCAGAAACTTTTGTTAAACATTTATATAATTATAAGATTCAAATAGTCATATAAAAGAGAATTCTAATAAGGATAATTACTTAAAATCCTCACATAATTTAAAGGTCTTATGGAAAATTCTTTTTTTTTTCATTTAGGTGACAGCAAGCTACATTGGATAAGAGTTTGAAAGAAAAAAGGAAAAGACCAAAAAATAAATAAATAAATAAAAAAGATGAAGTCAGATGGAAGGGTCTATTTTTGCATACCCAAGAAGGGACAAGACAAGGACTTGAATGAAAAGGCAAAAGAGATCCTAGAGGACAAATCTAAGGAACACTGATAATAAGGTATAAGCTGAGTCTCAATAGTTTAATTTATTGGTCTTACATAGAGACAACTGGGAAGATCTACGTCTTGATCTTTTTCTATCCATTATAATATTTTAGATTACATTCTAAGGTATAACAGCTGGGATAATTTCCTGATATTAAGCTTTGAAAATATTCCTCAAGGATAATAAATGATTAGCCCAGGCAGTAAATCAAACATAAAAAGAAAAAAAAGCAAAATAGTTTCAAAATTTTCCCATTAGATACTTCAGGGGTCATGATGAAATGCATAGCACACATATATAAGATAGTAAACAGGTCTTTACTTACCAAGTGAGTAGTTTCTGTGCTAAGTTATTACTTCTCTACTCAAAAAAAAAAAGCAATCCTTAAATTCAACTTTTCCTTGGACAAACAGAACTGTAGGAACAAACAATATAGTTTGAGTTTCTGAAGATACTTACTGGAGACAACCATCTATCAGCAATGAGGATCTTGACAGCTCCACCTTTCAGCATCTCAATTTCAATGAATCCAAAATACAATTATTATTTCCCACCTTAACTGTCTTTCTTCTAAATTCACCTTTTCATTTAAAGAGCACCATCATTATCTTGAACTCTACAATTCACAAGAGTGAAAAACTGAGCAACTGATTAATCACATAATCACATAATCACAAAGGACACATGATAAAAAAATGTCATTTTCCTCTAGATAGAAAATTGATGGGCTTAGAGTGTAGGATGAAGCATATTTTCTTTTTTTTCCTGTTTTGTAAAATGGCTAATGTGAAAGTTTTGTGTGACTTCCTATTTGTAAGGAATTTGGAAGGAATATTGTATTCCCTACCCTTAAGACTGAGGAAGGGAGCAAATTTGGATCTTAAATAAAATTAAAATATCTAAAACTATAAAACTATCAATATAATTCACAACCTCAGTGTCCTACCTAACTCTTTACGTTCCCATATCATCTTTATATTTATAACTTCTGCCTTTTAGAATCCATTATTTTTTTAAAACTGTTCAAGTACCATATTCAAAGTGAAAGCATCCATTGGTTTTTAATCTGCTATATATATGCTTGCAAACATATCTATATCTATATATATATATATGCATGTATATGTATATGCATGCATACATATGCATTTCCATGATTATTTTTGTTTTCCTAGGCAAGGCAAGACAAAGAAATAATTGTTTATTTTGCATTTATGATCTCCTCTGAATTATAGATAGTCTAGAGATGATGATACAAGCCAAAAAAAAAAAGATACCTGCTTTAGTTTCTGCCACATAGCAAGTGCTTAAATCAATGCTGATTAATTAATTCTTAAGTCCCATCCATCATCTATAAAGCATTCAATGGGGAAGCTGGTCTTTGCAAGAAATCTGTCCTACTTATGCACTTCCTTTTTTTCCAATCTGAAATACCTACCCCTGGAACCTTACATTTCTATGAGTTTCTATAATTTTTTGTCTTCTAATAGAAATGGTTTTTGAATTATGTTGCAGGTTATAAAGAACACTGACTCACAAAAGTGTAACAGCTTTTAAGATATGGTCACAAAAATTGGACATTTCACTAAACACTGTGCTCAATAAAAGACATTTTGAATTATTTTTTCCAATAAAACCTGACCAGTAGGAAGAAAACAAGATTTAAAGCCACAGTACCTGGATTCAAATCCTGGCTCTATTACTTTCTATCTATGTATTTTGAGGAGATTAGTTTTGACTCCTTGCTTCCCAAATTTCATTTTTGTAAAATAATGGTGTTTTATTTAATTATCCTCAAATTGTCTTCTTGGTCTGAATCTATCATCCTATGTGAGTTACTACAGAATGTTTTATCATGAAAGAAATCATTTAATAGTTACCCTCTATTTACCCAATACTTCCTCCTTCTATAATCTTCTTTCTCACTAATTTTTTGAAGGTTATGCAAATTTCAACAACACTAAAGTAAATCATAAAAAGCTGCATTCATCCATGGAAAAATTTACTTAAATTGTTTCACCATCTAACTCCTTTTGTAATTATGAGGATAAAAGTAGATAATATTCATAAAACACTTTGCGAAGTAAAGTACTCTATAAATGAATCATATATCAACATGAATTCAATGAAGTGTGAAGAAAGGAGTATAGGATTTTAGTTACAATATGATCATATATTTTGTCCCTTTCCTACAATTTAATGTTCCTACCCTCCTTCCCTTCTATGAACCACCTACTCTAACATCCTTGTTCTTCCTCATCCATAACAGTCCATCTTCAATCTTGTGCCTTTTCAATGACTGCTGCCCAGACTGGAAATCTGCCTTCTCCCATCAATTTTGCTTCTTGCATCTCTGGCTACCTTCAAGACTCAACTCAAATGTCACAATTTTTAGAAAACTCAATCTAATCTACCCAACACAAGTCCCGCGAGGGCCCTCTCCTCTGGGTTTAGTTTCCATCTGTTTTACATACAATCTTTTCTTCAATTGTCTATGTTTGTGATATCACATATTTTGAAATATAAGCTGCTTAAGGGCAGAATTTTCCCTTTGTACCACCGATCTCTGGCAATCATTCAATAGTGTTGGATAAATGATGCTTAATAAACAATGATTTGTTGATTGATTACTAAATATATGATTTTTGTAAATTACAAACAGAACAAATGTTAATCCCCACCCCCTCTCTAGCCAATAACATATCTTTGGTTTTCCAATAATAAGATGCTAGAATGAGAGAATTACACTGATTTGATATCAGTCTGCACTGAGCTAGAAAAATCCATAAAAGTCCACGTGCTTGCTGGTTCTCATTAAATTGAATGCCTTTTTAGAAAGCTAAGGAAGCAGAGCTGTCACTTGCTGCATTGGAAGCCAGAAAGTTAGTCAAGAAAGGAGATAACTCTCAGAATGCCTGGGGATCTTCAAGACAAGCTCACTTTTTCTGAGGATTCATTCAGGTTTCAAAATACAATAAGCACTGATTAAATGGGCACAGTCCTGGAATTGCAAGGACAACAGAAAGAAACAAAAAAGGACCCCTTACCCTCATTACATTCCACTGAAGTCCTAATTTGATTACCATTGTCTTCACCATAACTTCCATGTCCTGCTCCCCAGAATCTGCTGAGAAGTGGAAGTGAAATTACGTGGCCCGCCCCCCATTATTCAATTCTCTATGGCAGATCTAAGGACTATTAGGAGAAAATGGTATCCCTTTTCAGGGTTATACACATTCTGTATTAAAGTCCAACAGAATGTCACCTCCTCAAACCAGTCAGTTAACTTACTACTGATTACTCTTTCCAAGACATTACTTTCAGTAGAACAAAGTAGAGGAGGGAGAGGGTAGACATATATTTCCAGAACTCCAAAAGTGCTAGAAAATAATGAGGGATAAGTCAATAAGTGAAGATATTGGCAAGCAAGAAGTTTCTAGCTGAAAATACCTTTCTGTTTTTTGCTTTGTGCTAATCAAATGTGATAACACCAGCAAGATCTCTGAAGAACCTTAAAGTCTGTCAAAATGTGTGGGGCTATTTTCAGATGGCATTTTCAGAAGAATTTCTCAGTGTAGCATTTTTGATATAGTTTCTATTTAATAACAGGCAATAGTGGATGGAAAACTAATTTCAGCAAAAGGATCTCTTGGGTTCAATTAATACCTCTGATAGCTAATGGTGCCATGACCATTGCACTTTATCTCTCCGTGACTTAGAAAATTTTCTAAGACTGCAAGATGTAGAACAGGATTCTAATCTTCTTTAGTAAAGGGAGTTTCCTTAATTGGAGCTATTGAAGAGAAAAAAAATCATTGGTCAAGTTTAAGGATGGTCTGTTGGGTATTCATGGCTTGTGATCTGCCTCATTGGAAAGAGTATGTGTGCTAGTGATGTGGGAGATTCAAAGAGTCAAAGGTCTTGGACTTGTAGAAGTTGATCCATATACAAAAATATAAATTTTTATTAGGATTGAACAGTGAAAGAAAATATAGTAGGGACTATAGCCAAACAAATTCTGCTTTCCTTAAAAAACTGAAATTCTTGTCAATGATAAAGTATGGGATCATGGTTTCCAGTTTTGAAACAAATAAAAACTGAGTAAAAGGGAAATATGTCACTCATGGGAAGCAGTAGGTTACCATGGAATGAGTGATAATATGGATACCTGGTTTCAAATCCTATCTCTATGTAATCTCATCTCCCTGTGGCTCAGTTTCCAAATCTGTAAATATTTGGCATTTAAACTTACACAATGCACTAAGGAATTGCAAGAAAACAGCCTTGTAAATTTTTAAAGTGTCATTAGTGTGAGTTGCTATTATTGCCTTTGCTTCCAATTCCCATTATCTATCCTACTTAAATAACTCATTCTAACTAATGCCTACAAAAACAGCAAAATATTGCTTGATACTTCCCTGTTAAATTTCAGATTAGTTCTAGACTCTCATAGAATAAAGAATGAGTTTATATTCTAAGGAAATGTGATTATCATATTTTCCATTATTCAAAATAGCCATAACAAAGAAGAGAGCACCTGACATTCAACTGATGCCATTTATTATTATATAGACTTCTAGCATCTCGATAGTTAATGGCCTATCAGTGTCTTTGTTAACAGCCCCATTTTTCATAAATTTACCAGAGCTAAATTGTAAAAGTGAGTTGGTAAGTTCAGGCAAAAACTTAAGGCATCTGTTTTTAGTCTATCTGAGATCTTTTTCACTTCTATATCTAATTTCCTGGAAACTTGTGGAATGGATAAATTTTATTACCACCATTTTACAAATGAGGAAACTAAGGTGAAGTAATATCATTTGCCCAAGATTAAAAAAGCTGCTTATTTGTAATAAGAACTCATTCATTAGTTTTTAATAAACCATTCTTTCAAAAGATAATGTTCTATGGCAGTAGTTTTTAATCATTAAAGGATCAGCATTTATATATGTTGAATGAACTGGAAAGTGGGATGGGAAACCAAAGATACTCTTTCAGGGACAAGGGAATTGGTTAAGTGAGAGAGGAGTCTGGAGAATAAGGAGTGGAACTAGACTGAAGTGAGCACGTTCCTAAGCATGGCTTTGAAGCAACTACAAGCTTGGAGACTACAACCAGAAGATCAGAGTAAGCGTCCCAGGCTTGTATCTAAAAGCCATAGAACCAGGGAGAATTCACTACCTAAGTAACAGTTTTCTAAGTTATTCATTAATAATATCAAATTTTGTACTATCTTCAATATACAGATACAGCTATACATCAATCAACATGCATTAAATATCTACAGATGATGGACCACTTGAAAGACTTTGAAGATAGAATAGTCGATATTTAATAAACATTTATTAAAGACTACTATATGGGCAGCTAGGTGGTGCCCTGGAGTCAGGAGTCCCTGAGTTCAAATCCAGCCTCAGATACTTAATAATTACCTAGCTGTGTGGCCTTGGGCAGGACACTAAACCCCATTGCCTTACAAAAAAAAAAAAAAAAAAAAAAAAAAAAAAAAACAGCAAACCTAAGTCCTGTACAAAGTTCTGGAAATAAAAGCCTACTTCCCAGTAGTTAACAATTCAATGAGGAAAAAAGAATTTAGGAAAGGAAGTTCCAAGGCAAAGGGTGGGGGTGGGGGGTCAACTGCCAGAAGTGTATAGTCTAGGGACATGATGTTTATTTATAGAGTTGAAACAAAGCAGAGTAGCTGATAGGAAGTGAATTTATTTGGAAAATTCTGATCCCATTATAAAGGCTGATTTTGAGAGAAGCAAAAATTCCCTATTCTTCAGTCCTGAACTAAGAGAATAGAGGCAGTTGAGGAGATGTTGACTGACTGTGAGATTTTAGGTGATGAGCTTATCCTGGGATGGTTGTGGTGTCAAAAATCTCAACTAGAACAGATGATGAAAAATGACACAAAGATACAAATGAATCAGTCCATACCCTTGAATAGATTATATTCTATAGAAATAAGCTATATAATTATCAGAATATACATAAAATATATAAAATCAATACCAGTAATTTTTTTAGGGGTTAGGGGCTATCACTAGTTATGATAAGGAAATGTCTCACATTGGAGGTAATGTTCGAACTGAATTTGAAAGGAAACTAGGGATTCTAACCTTGTTCATGGACTTGTAACATCTATTAAGAAAAAGAGGAACCTGGGATCAGAGATCTTGAATTCTAATCCTTTTTCTGATATTTATGTTATAAGTGAGTGAGCTCCAGAAAGTTACATAAACTTTGAGTCTCAGCTTTCTCATTTGCAAAATGAAGATATAGGATAGGATAGGATATCCTTGTCGCAAGTTTGCTCCAGGTCTAGAAATATATTCTTATTCAAAATGCTTGCCTTTAAAAGTTTTTTTTTTCCCCTAAAAACTTAGGAACCTGGCCTGGAAGGAACATATTAGAAGCTAAGCTTGTTGAAGGAAAAGAAACTTGCTTTTTTTTTTCATGTTTCCAGGGATTAGAACACTTCAATTGACAGTAGAAACAGATGGTAAATATTTACTCAATTGAATAGTGTAAAGAGTGATGGCGATGGCGTTAGACTTGCTTTTTATCCTTTAATTCTTTCTTGAACTTTCCCTAGCAGTTTCTTCATCTATAAAATTAATAAAACTGAATTAACTGATCTCTGAGTTTCCTTTTAACTTTACCATTCTATGATTCATTAATAAAATTGCCTCAATTAGACATTAAGTAAGTATTCTAGAAGAAAATGTACATCTATTTCCTCAGAACACATTATATTAAACCATTGCTTAATGACCCTGCCTACAAGACACTACTTTTAAATGCCAACGTCTAAATAGCAAAGCATCTGTTCGCACAATAAAATCAAAATGAGGCCTTAGAAAAGAGCTGACCATGTGAATGCAAGACAACATCCAATAGAACCATGGAAAATTCGTACTTGAAGGCACCTTCAAGTCTATTCATTTCATTTTAACAAAAACTTTCTAAATTTTTACGATTTAGTATTTACTAGTAGATGGACATATAGAGACAAAAACATGTTAAAAATAATGCCTCATCCTCAAAGAGTTTCCAGTATACTGAATGCGAAAGAAACATGAACAGGCATAATTTTGTAAATAAATACTGGTATACTGGAGAAAATGTAGGGAATAGAAACTCAAGGAAGGAAGTTACTATTTTTTTGCATGTGTACTATTATGTAGACGATAAAATTCTCTACTGAGAAGATGATTAAATGGAATTTTTCAGGGCTCTTGAGAATGGTATGGGATAGATACTACAAGGACTTTGTCATAAAGTCAAACAAGAATGGAGAAAGTCATTGGCACAGTAGAGTGTGTCTCAGGTCAGATTTGGTGTTCAGTCTTATTCAGTCTTGTCAGACTCTTTGTGACTCTGTATGGAGTTTACCATTTCTTTTTCCAGCTCATTTTAAAGATGAGGAAATTGAGGCAAACAGAGTTTTAAGTGACTTGCCCAGGGTTACATAATTAGTAATTGTCTAAGGTCAGATTTGAAGTGAGGAATATGAGTCTTCCTGACTGAGGGCCTGGCACTATATGCATTTTGCCACCAAGCTTACCTAAATAATATTAAGCAACATAAATTTACAATGGGCCCAATATTCCTCTCTGCATGATGTTTTGTGTTGTTTAAAACCATGAAAAAAGAAGCAGAAAAGAGGCATGGTATATTTATACAGTTGGATTAAGAAAGGGATGATCAGGAATAAAGTTAGGTAGGTGGCAAAGTGGAGAGAGTGTAGACATGGAGTCAGGAAGACTCATCTTCCTGAGTTCAAATTCAACCTCAGTCATTAGTTATGTGACCCTGGGCAAGTCACTTAGCTCTGATTTCTTCAGTTTCATCTATAAAATAAGCTGGAGAAGAAAATAGTAAACCAGCCCAGTAAACTCTGCCAAGAAAACCCCAAATGGGTCAGAAAGAGTCAGACGTGTCTGAAAAATGACTGCAGAACAATAGCAAATCAGAAATAGGACAGAATGGAGATGTGCTCAGTTGAACTAATCAATCAATATGAGATTTTAAAAGAAGAAAATTGCACCCAAAACAACATTTATGATGTAGGAAAGCAGGGTGGAATGAAAGAAATGGAGTGGCGGCAAGGATCCCATATTTAAGATTAGTGAAAAGAGGCAACATAATAGAGGAAGATGACAAATACATCCGCCTCATACTCAAGAACATAGAGATGTGAGGACCACTTACTCTTACATTTGATGCTTACAGCAAGATTGTGAAGTGAACAATTGTTTCAAACAGCAAGTAAGTATCTTTATGACCTATTCTACTTATATTTTGACTTCACAGCACAATAAGGAATGATGTTTTCATGAGTTAGAAAATAGACATGTTAGTAATTTATAATTTTATAATAATTGTAAATTCATAATTTTAAAGAAAAGACCATAACATTAAAAAAGTATTACATTGAATAATACAAAGAGAACTTCTATTGACATCTGAAGACCTCTGTTCAAATCCATCCTGTTACACGTTGCCTCTATGAACTCTGGAATATTACTTAAGCCTTCTGGCTTATTTATCTCATAAATAAAATAATAATGTTGCACTGACTAGCTTTTGAAGTCCCTTTCAGATCTAAATAAAAGTAACATAAAAGTAATGGAATAACATGATGCCACCCAAAGTTCAATGCAAAGGCACACAACAATGTTGATCTATCTATAAAATATTAAACACATCAAAGATCCTAAGGGAAAATAACATAAGTAATATCATCAAAAAGAGAAATGAAAAAATTGATCAGTTATGTAGTAAATCAGGGAAATGGACAACCATTGCACAATCCATATGCTCAATTAACAACCATCTAGGGAAATGAGAGCTAGAAAAAGCACCCAGACTGTTAGATAGGCTACCAGTAGTGGACTCACAGGGAGACATTGATTAAATGAAAATAAGGTAAGAGGACATGGAGGGCTACGATTTGCACTAGTGGTGGGAGATCACAACTTCATCCACAGGACCACAGAATTATATTTCATCAGGAACATCAATGAGGACAAAACAACTGAGAATGAATTTTAAACTTGCCTACCAAGAAAATTCCATATGGCATCAGAGAGTCAGACATGACAGAAACAACAACAGCAACAACAACAGCCTCCAGTGTTAAGTGAGTGATTAATTTTTTCTTGTCTCCCTTTCATTGAAAGTAGAAAGGCTTTTCTTGTTCAGATGCACAGGATGGAGAAATTTTTAAGGTTTGCATTCTCTCTACTATAGAAGCTTTAACCAAAAATAGGAAAACATCCAAGTCCCCTTTTGACCCAGTGGGAAAAAATCTGCCAAAGTTATCGGCAGGTAGGTTTGACAGTCAGTGAAACCCAACTACATTTACCTGTGCCTGCACAATTCTGTAAGTGGTACAAAAACAGAGAACATAAGAAGAAGAAATTTTCTAGAACTATTTCACAGCCTGGAAGTTATTCTTTTAAACTGTCAAAGGCCAATTTTTAACAGATTTTATGACATTTAATTTTTTTTGCTTATGACATATTTTGCCACTTCAAAGGATTGAATCCTTGTAGTTAGCCTGCATCAGAATTTTGACGAGTTACTTAGTATGCATTTGCATTTAACTGTCATGAGGTGAAAGGTATGCTTTTGTCCTTACTTCATGGACAGATATAGTATGGAGACAGACAGATAGACAAACAGAAAATGAAAGTAGATATATTAAATATAGATAGAGCTTTTAAATATAAATGATATAACCATAGCTATAGAGATGGATAAAATATGCATATAGATGTGATATGGATATGAAAGTAAAATAAAGATATAAATGGACCTCATAAATAGATCCATTTATGAAAAAATACAATTATCTTCTTAAAAATTCAACATGGACAAGTGAAAGGCAACCATAGTTTGATGAAATGAGTTTCTAGTTCAATCTTTACAGAAAGAGAATTCTCTCAACAACATATCTGTAAATGATTATATAGTCCAACATTCTATCTATTCCTCTAAGCAATAACACATGACTATGGAACAGATAGAACAAATGGCAGTTAATTGGCAGAATGGATAGAGTGCTGAGCCTTGGAATCAAAAAAACCCAAATTCAAATATACTACTTAAAACTGTGTGATCCCCCTCTCAGAAGTTCAGAGAGCTAGGACAACCCTATTTGACCCACTGTGGACAATGCTACCCCTGTTCAGAAGAAGAAAAATAAAACAAAAAGAATCATAATCAAAATCTGATGAATACTTTATAAAAATTATCTCTTACGTATCTTTCCCTTAATCCTAACTTCTCATACCAAAAATGACTAATTATGTAAACATGTTTATCAGAAATAGGTTTGTACATGCTAACCTGACTGCTGATGAAGGGAGGGGGGTGGGAAGGGAGGGTGGAAGGAAATTTTGTAACTGAAAAATATACATGGCCTTATAGATTAAAAGAAATAAACTGACTGAAGAACAATAGCAAATTAGAAATAGGACAGAATGGAGATGTGCCCTGTGCCCTATGATCCAGGGCAATTCATTTAACTTGCCTGCCTCAGTTTCCTTAAACTGTAGAATAGTATGATTATAATAGTACCTATTTTGCACATATTTCTTGCCCTCCATAAAATATATCCATGGTACTTATTCAAAACATGGTGCCAGAGATTGGATTCATACCCAGGGCTCTAGATGCTCAAGTTCTATTATTGTACTAATAGTCTGAGACAAAGGGGAGGAAGCTTTTCAACAATGCCAACTATGCACAGATAGAGCTGGCTGCCTCAAGAGACTGGGATTTCCCTTTTCCTGAACTCCTTCCAACAACGGCCACATGGTAATTTGTAGATAGATAGATTGGTGTTCAAGTTGTTCAATGATATTCCATCCAAATCTGAAATTCTTTGGTGCTCTTCTCATCCTCTTAAAACCTAAAACAACACTTTTATTTGCAACTCTCTAATTAGTTTATCAAATTATATGAATTATTAATATTACTTGTATGTGTATTATTATTTCTCCCGGTATTTTGAGTTCCATAAAAAAGGGACAATAGTTTCTATAAATTTTGTCATCTTGCCTCTGCTCATTTTTACTCTGGAGCTCCTCATCCTGGAACATCCATCCTTCAATCCCTATTATCAATATTTTCAGTACCCTGACCCAATGGTAAGATCTCCTTGGAGACTTTATTTGGGGGGGGAGGGCTCCAGGTCAACCAAACTTCATCTCCATTCTGGTTCTGTTTCTGAATTTTACAGACATCAATACTATGTGTTTCTCTCTCTCTCTCTCTCTCTCTCTCTCTCTCTCTCTCTCTCTCTCTCTCTCTCTCTCTCAATATATATAGATATAGATATAGATATAGATATAGATATAGATAGATAGATAAATAGCCTTGAACATGTTAAATATTAATAAGTGATAAGATAGCTGCTTCATAAATGTGCTTTGTTGCTTTTTTACATTAGAACAAGTAGTTTTCATTATAGAAAACTGCAAAATGGCTATAGCTTTACTATTCATTTCCTTTCAAATAATGAGTTTAATTTGAAGAAAATATTTGAATTCCAGAGGTCTCAAATTTAGTAAGTTCCAGAGATGGGAAGAGAGAAAAGAAAATATATGACTTCTACTTTGAAGCAAGCACTATGCTTGTTTTATAATATTATTGCATTTGATTCCTAATGAGAGTCTGTGAAGTAGTTGCTAATATCGCCCTCCATTTTATAGTTGAGGAAACAGAGGCAAACTAAGGTTAAATAACTTGCCAAAAGTCATATAGGCATTAAGGGACTGGGTCTGGGTTTCTTCCTATTCCAGGTACAGTACTCTATCTACTGAACCAACAAAACCTGATATGGTTCTCAAACACTAAGTTCTGAATGCTCTAGTTTAAGTTGGCTTTGCTGCTTTAGTTGTGAATGAAGGCAAACTATCGCATATCCCCACAAGGGGAAATGAAAAGGAAAAGTTTTAACTTTTTGATTGAATTAATATATGCCTACTACATTCCAAAAAGGGTCTTCTTAAAGGTGTTATAAGATTCTGCAAATTCAAATAAAATTCCTTATTTATTTGTTATTCAATGTAACAACTTTTGTCTTTCCATTACCATTTTAGCTCTGTAATTTTTATTCTAAACAGATTTTGATTATTCATTATTCACATACCTAATATAAAACTAGAAAGATGAGATTTTATATCATGGCAGTCCATGATTGTTGAAAGTATTACAGTATTAAATGTATTTAAGACAATTTCCAAATTGAAGAAGCTTTATGAAAGCTATATTATGATTATTCTAACTATACTCACCTCCATAAACAAAAAATATTATAAAAGGATTCATAAAAGAATTCTTTATTGAGAAATCCAGTCCATTGTCAATATACTGTTGTCAACCTTCCAAGCTTTCTAACTCTATTTCCATCTCTAGATACATAACTACATCTAAATAACCAGTTGTCTATCCCAGGATATGCCATATACTTACACGAGTAGCCTATGAAAACAGATAAGTATCTATAAGAATCATAATCTATTATGAATATATTAGAGAATAAAACATAGAAGAAAAGATGGAATAAACACAAATACACACATATGAGAGGTATTATGGACTAGTGGATAGAGTTACATTCTAAAGTTATATGTATATATAGATTTACTTAAATATGGATGCATCAAATGATGTATACCTAAATATATGTACATATATATATATACACACACATATACACACATACATGTATGCATGTGTATGTGTATGTGCATGTGAGTATAGGAATACTATTACATAAGTCCAAGCATAAGCAAATTTATGCACTTGTGTATATATGATAAAAGTTAAAAAAGGTACTTAATCCTGGGTCCCCCTGATTTCTAAACTCTAATATGCTGCAATATACCTCAAATAGATATGTAAACACATACAACTTTATATAATGAATAGATATGGCTGTATGTACATATAAACACATTTTCTCTTAGATAATTATTTCCAAAAGTCTTCATATTAAAGTGTTGTTACATTTTCAATTTCTATTCCTCAAAATTTATACTACTTATAAAGCTAATTAAGATGCTTGATATTTGCAGAAGCCTGCTTTTGAGAAACTTATACTCATTACTAAAGTGTTCTTTATATCATAACATAATATAACATAATACAATACGATATAACATAATATAATATAACAAAACAACATCACATCACATAATATAATATAATATAATATAATATAATATAATATATAACTAATTTAACATAACATATAACACATAACATAACATAATATAATATAACTATAAATCATTGATCTTTATCAACATCTAAGATTCCATACTGTATCGATTATAAGTGGACAGTTATAAGGAGATAGTTATCTGTAGGATCAACTGATGCACTATAAATATTAATCACAGGAACAAATCACTGTGAAGGCATCAGTCAGCTGCACAAGCCTTCTGAGTGCCTGTGGCTCCTGATAGATGGACATTTGTTCCCAACGATGGTGTTAAGTACGAGTGCTTTTCTTTCCTCTCATTGATTGACATTATTCAATAAACTTACATTTAGCAGATAAAAGTGTCGTATCACACACGGTCCAACTATTATTTCAGATACATAGTATTAATGACAATGGAATATTCTGAGCTGTCAGGCTCTTTCAATAAATCCTTAGGAATTACATTAGAAATGACACATTCTACAATGAAAGTTTCAACATGGAAAGTATGCTAGTATGGCTTTCTGTCAAACTCATAGCCTCTTTACTCTGCAAATGAGAGCCACTGAATGCACTCTACATTAAGATTGTCATGGGTAGATGATAAAAATTGTTGTCAGATAACTTTCTCAGTTGTGATAGACAGGATGCTGCTATACTCCAAGCAGAATCAGGAAATAGAATGTTTGTGGTTTTTTTTGAATGTAATGTTTATGAACAATGATATTATTTTTCTTCCTTTCATTCTTTTTTCCTTCCTCCCTCCCTTGTTCCCTTTCTTCTTTCTCTCTTTCTTTTTCTTTCTTTCTTTCTTTCTTTCTTGCTTGCTTGCTTGCTTTCTTGCTTTCTCTTTCTTTTTTCTCTTTCTTTCTTGCTTGCTTGCTTTCTTGCTTTCTCTTTCTTTTTTCTCTTTCTTTCTTTTTTCTTTCTTTCCTTTTTCTTTTTTTCTCTCTCTCCATTTCTTCTTCCCTCCTTCCCTCCTTTTTTATTCTTTCTCCTTCCTTCCCTCCCTTCCTTCCTTCTTTGATTCCTTCCTTCCTTCCTTCCTTCCTCCCTTCCTTCCTTCCTTCCTTCATTCCTTCCTTCTTCCTCTTCCTTCCCTTCCTCCTGTCCTTATCTTACCCTTACTCCTCTCCTTTTATTCCTTCCTAGGATTCTTTTCAGATTTTTTAAAAATTTCATTTATTTAAGGCAATGGGGGTTAAGTGACTTGCCCAAGGTCACACAGCTAAGTGTCTGAGGTTGGATTTGAACTCAGGTCGTCCTGACTCCAGGGTCAGTGCTCTATCTACCTTGCTTCCCCCTAGAATTTTTAAAACTAGTGTAATATTATTTTAAGATGAAAAAAACTCACTCTTAGCTCATTTTTCCCATATAAAACAAGCAGTGGATTGGATTTGATCTAGGGTTCCAGAGTTGCTCATGGTCATTGTACCATCATTTCACTTGTGTATTACTATTTGTGATTTTATTTTTCTTGTCTAAGGTAATGGCATCATTTTCCTTTTCCTTCTCTGGCTCATTTTGCCAAAGGGAAACTAAGGAAAATAGAATTAAGTAATATGCTAAAGGTGACACAGCTAATGTATCTGAGACCAGATTTGAATTCATAAAGAGGAGTCTTCTTGACTCTGGGCCTAAGTGAGGTCTACCAGCTAATCTGTCTATAGTGAGGGACCACCTGTCTGTCTATAGTGTGTTGGTCCTTGTTTTAATTTACAGCTTTTAATTTTAATGTTTACCTTGATGATATGATCTTATTGTATTAGCTCAAATTTAATGTCAATCAAAAGCATTAAAACACAATTGCAGAAGAAAAAAATTAGCTCTTTGAAATGGAAAAAAATAACTTTGGCTGTGGCTTTTATTTTCTATGCTTTTGGTTTTTGTTTTTTATTTTTTTTATTTTTGCTAGGCAATGGGGTTAAGTGATTTGCCTAAGATTGCACAGTTAGGTAATTATGATGTGTCTGATCCTGGATTTGAACTCAGGTCCTCCTGACTCTAGGGCCAGTGCTCTATCCACCATGCCACCTAGCTGCCCCTGCTTTTATGTTTTACAATCTTTTTCATAGAAGACTACAATGAGTTTACTATCCTCCTATAATTGAAAATCTAATCATTTAAAATTCAGGGAGTTACCTTGTTTTTTTATAGATTCATGAGTTGTATTGAGATTCGACTCAATTTCTATTTGTTTCTGGAAGTAATGTGGGAAGGGTGGATGAGACTTTTATTGGGAAGAGAAAGCAGAACTGGATGAGAGAAACCAGAATGCTGAAGTGATGAATTTTCATGTTATATAAAAGTCATTTAAAGGAGCCTAGGATATTTCCCCTGGAACACATAACTTAGTTGGAGGGAGATGATAGCCGTCTTCATGTATTTGAACAAACCATGTGGTATAAGGATAAGACTTGTAATTTTTGGTCCAAGACAACTGAAAAACAACAGAAGAGTAGAATATGTAAATAGATGAATGTGTTTTGGACAGGTAGACCACTTTACTAAAAAAAATGAGTTTTTCATAATTGGAATGGCTTCTAAGGGACCTACTTAGTTTCACCTCATTAATGGCCTAGGATAGTGTAGATTATTCTTTGTGTTTGGGTTGGACTTGAAGGATGTTAAGGTTATTCCTAACTCTAAAATTTCTTTATACCATAATTCTGTGAAATAGATATCCGGAATGTACAGTATGAACTGGCAATTATAATAAACAAATCAAAAGATAGATACATAGATTAATAAATAAGCAAATATATACATAATATATATATGCATTAGTTGAAGATATGGATGGACAAATAGATGGAGACTTGAAGATTTAAATGAGAGAGAGAGAGTTAGTAACTAGCTGACAAAGTCGATAGGTTGATAGGTTTGGATATGATTTCAAATTTGATCTCAAATACTTCAACTGTTTGAACCTAGTCAAGTCACTTATCCACTGTCTGACTCAGTCTCATATGTAAAGTGAACCTTGACCTGATTCTAAATAAAAGCATATATATAATTATATAAATAACTAATTTATACCTCAAAAGTCAACAATCTGACTTATTTTGGTGGGAGAACACATGTCTGAACCAACAGCACTACTGCTGTAGTTAGAAGTTTCTAATCAAATAATTCTTCTATTGTTTAATATCTCTATGCCCTCGGGGAAGTCACTTTATTTATTTGAGGTTAAATTCAATCCCTTTTCTCTGAAATGTGGAGTTTAGACTGCAGAGTCCCTATTATCCCTCATTATTCTAGATCTCTGATCTTATGACCTCTGCCTTACCTTACATGTGTCTACACAACTCCAAAGTAAACTGAGCATTTAAGCTGCTTAGGGGGAAAAATGACCTGTATCCCATAAGCTCTGTTTCATCACCTCACTTTTAATTCTTCTAAAGGAAGGAAAAACCCCATAAAATCCATTGCTTTTATTTATCATCCTTATAAGAGTGCCAAGTAAACAGTGGATCATGCTATTGTTTACTGTGCTCCTTTCTAAATGTTGATAGAATTTCATTTCTGAAGGTGAACAGAGCATTATTCAATTATCTTCCCAGTGAACCCTTCAAATCCATGCTCCCACAGTGATTTTGGTATATAGTTTTTGTGACTGGGCTCGCTATCATTTCCACAGGAGTCATATCTAATGTGATGAAAGTGTCAGGTTCACCCATGCTGATCTATAGCACACAAGTGCAGCAGGCAATTGATAAAAGTGCTTTGTCAAAGAAGGACTGATGAGAATGTATTTCATTGAAGAACTTATTCCTGGCTAATGATAGGACACCCGAACAAATCTGGACGTAACTCACGAATTGGATAATTTTATTTCATTTTTATGTTCCAAACATCTGATTAAGTAATTTAATTTTTCAGTGATCCCATAGGTGCTGTTTTCAGTCTTCTTTATCACAAAAGATGACATCATTTCCTTAAGAAGGAAACCAAAAAAAAAAAAATCAAGACCCAAGGGCAAGTCACACCCGGCAAATACTCCTGGGACACATTTTGTAATTTTATAAAATTGACATAACAGAATTATACAACCCTTCTCTCCATAGACTGAACAGCAATTCAAATAAAGGGAAAGACAACCTTGGTTGTAGACTTAGAATTGTGCCAGTGCCAGAAAGATTGTGTATCAGATTGTGGAGGACTACGATACTTCACTCTGTTCATGGTGAAGAATAAGCATGGTCAATAATATATAAAGGTGGTTATTTTAAATGAAATGATTTATCTGAAACATTGTCTAAATTATGCCCAGTGGAGAAAAATGAGGCACCAGATGGTAGGCATGAGAAATGATGTGAAGGAAAATTTGCTGCTTTTATTGATTATAAATTAATTGTGAATTAGATTATAGATTTTAAATAGATCAGGAAGAATAAATAGATTGATTTTAGAAAATGAATCACAAGGTCAAGAAGTGATCAAAATCCAACAATAGTTATTAAGATGTATGGATAATATGGAATCTACCGTCAGTCTAAGAAACCTACTCTTATTTTTCTCCTTAAAAAGACCTAAACTAATTTTATTCCATTGAATCCTTTCTAAAATTTATACTAATGGGTTTTGAGTTGAGATAGAATAGAATTAAACTATTCCTTAGAAGTAATTAGGTCCAGTACTCTCACTTTAGAGATAAAGAAATTGAGCTTCACAAAGTTGAATCCATTTCCTTGAATTCCTACAAAAGTGTCTATGCTAGGATTGCCTAACTCTGAAACTTGCTGTGCCTTTGTGCCATCACTTCACCCTCAGAGGAAAACCATTTTAACAGTTGGCTCATGATTACTGAACTCTGAAATAACAATTAAAATAAAAATAGAGTTAACCGATTCTTTGTATATCATAAAGACCAATATTTTCAATTTCACAATGGAAGAAACTGAGGCACAAGATTTTTAAATGGTTTCTCTAGGCTACATGACTATTGCTCAGAGGATTTTTAAGTTGAAATTTTTCTGCTAAATCCTCAGGAATATGAACTAATGGAGAGGGAGCTGATCTTGGAGCCCAGAAGATCTGGGTTCATATCCTATCTCTGACACAAATCTTGGGTAAATAAGTGAATATTTCAGTACTCTAGGAAAATCAATCTAAGTTGTAAAGAAGGTGTTAACATACATTGATAAGTAGGGTTCATTCCTTATTCTTAGTCACAGAATCAATCATAGAATATTAGAGTTGAATTGGCCCTTTATAATCACCTACAAACATTTTTCTTATAACATGTACAAGCTTCTATAGATGTGAGAATTTTTGGATTATTTACTCAAGATCTAACTGACCAGACTGCATTTAGCATTTCAGATCTTAATCCTGTTGTCTTCTTCAATTAGCCATTTTGTTTTTCTAAAATTAATGGAAAACATTGCATGGCTAAGATGGGTAAAATCTTTAGACTATTTTGTTTTTGTCTTGAATAAATTGGGTTTTTGAACCAAATTAAAATAAAAATGGAGATAGTCAATGCCTCAAAACTAGAAAAAGTAAAACAAATTAATACTTATCTTAGATATATGATACAATCAATATAGACAATTATTTTCAATATATCATAAGATAAATATATTTTTTCTACTTTTAAACTTTAGAATTACTAATTATTTTTAACCTATGGTTTAAAAGTTGCTATCATTATTGCTATTATCTTTTTTAAAAAAATACTTATTTCATTTATTTATTTTTCCAATTGCATACAATAGTAGTTTTTACCAATCATTTTTGTAAGGTTTTGAGTTTCACATTTTTCTCTCTCCCTTCCTTCCCTCTGTGGTTCTTCTGACAAAGAGCAATCCAATATAGGCTATATGTACACAACTGTGTTAAACATATATCCATATTTATTATGTTGTGAAGAAGAATCAAATTGAAAAGAGAAAAAAACATTAGAGAGGACAAAACATAATACATAAGACAACTTTTAAAAACTGAAAATAATAATCTTTTGCACTGCATTTAAATTTCACAATTCCTGCTCTCGATATGGATATTTTCCACCACAAGTCTTTTAGAATTGTCTTTGATTATTGTACTGCTGAAATGAATAGGTCTGTCATAGATGATCATCACTGAATGTTGCTGTTAATTTGTACAATCTTATTCTGGTTCTATTCCCTTCTTTTAGCAACAGTTCATACAAGGTTTTCCAGGTTATTCTGAAGACCTGTCCCTCATGGTTTTTTATGGAACAATATCGTTCCATCACATTCATATAACCATAGTTTGTTCAGCCATTCCTCAATTGATGGGCATTATCTCAATTTCCAGTTCTTTTCACTACAAAAGAACTGCTACATTTTTACATGTCTTCCTATATTATATTAATAAATTCACTCAATATCTCCGGGTCTCAATTTTCTTTTAAATAATCAAAGTGTATTTGAAGATACACGATTACATGGCATCGAATTTCTAGTCTATTTATAAATATAAAATTTTATGGTTCATGAATCTTGAATTGAAAGGCACTCTGGAAGCCTTATAGTAAAACTTTTTTGAATAATTAAGAAAACAATGGTCTGAGGAAGGTCATTGTGCCCCAAGTTATATATGACTCAGGGCGTACTTTTTTTGGGAAATTAATGGGATGAAATGACTTGCCCAATGTCACAGTCACGTAAATATAAAGTTTATGAGGCAAGATTTGAACAGCTAGTAAATGTCATAGGCTTCATTTGAATTCATTGCATGTGCATCTTCAATATCAGAAGGTTGGCTGTCATGGGTGGCTAGGTGGCGCAGTGGATAGAGAACCAGCCCTGGAGTCAGGAGTACTGGAGTTCAAATCCAGCCTCAGACACTTAATAAATAATAGCTGTGTGGCCTTGGGCAAGCCACTTAACCTCATTTGCCTTGCAAAAACCTAAAAAAAAAAAAAAAAGGTTGGCTGTCAACAGATTAATTTCCTCATCACCTTTCCAAAAGGCCCTCTAACTCATATAGTGTAAATAACTTAAAAATAAATGATATAATTAAAGTTCATTTGAATACGTTCAGTCTCTCATTGCAATATTAATTACCACATTAAGTGTTAACTAATCAGAGTTGCATGTCACCCTTGGAAACATATTCTAATGGACATATAAGCCATTAGCTGACTACTATGATTGTCATTAGTCTAAAAGAGAGATGATCATGTAACCATTCTTTTATTAATAAATATGCTGCCAGGTGGTGCAATGGATAGAGCATTGGCCTTGGAGTCAGGAACTCAATTGGAGTTATCAAAAAGTTAATGTTAATTGATACTATCTAGCTGTGTGACCATGGGCAAGTCACTTAATCCTAATTGCCTCACATCCAAGGCCATCTCTATTTGTACTGATTCATATCTAGTCACTCAAACCCAATTCACATGCTTGTCATGGCATCACCTCCATGACATCATAGTCTTCTTCGAGAATGAAGCATAATGATAATGATGATGATGATGCCTATATTAATAAAATGATTCAATCACAAATTATTATTTTTCTAAACTTTTCTAATGTCATATGGCACTGTACTCAAAGAAGCCCATTAATGTTTTGAGAGCTCCAGTTGATGTATTTCCTTTTATAATTTATAAATAAAAATTATATGTATATATAAATATATATACTTTCCTCTTTGAAACTTCCTAGTTCGTAGACTAAGCAGTACATGTCTAATTATACTTTTATGTGAGAGCCTTGAATGCTTGGAGAAATATGCTGAAATAACTTCATAAAACATCATCCCATGTTTTTTGATATTGTGGTCATTATCTGCTGTATACTTTCATAGTTGTCAATGTCCCTTTTAAAGTTTATCAGTCAAAACTAAACATATTTTTCCAGATGTGTTCTAAATTAGCTTAACAACAAAGACAGAAAGACAGTCCTCCATTAAAATCTAAACAGAATTCCAAGATGGCATTAGTTGTTTTTAACTCCTGCAAATCATATTGATCCAAAATTTTAAAAAAAAATTACAATAGACTGGATAATAAAAATATAATGATCACCCTTATGTTTTTTGTATTTTTATTGGACAATTATTGTTAATGCTATTGGGGCATGGACATGCATTAAACTTTGCAAATCCTTTCCACCCTTAGTAGCCAAGTCTTAGTGGTATCTCTAGTGATCACTCATCTTGGAATTTTATCTTCCTTTCAAATGCCATCTCTACTGTTCTTACTACTCTAATACTCTTGAGATCTATCACAAATGTATAATGTTTTTGAAATGTCACTGCATAGAGTTAATTATGTTCATGTAATGTATTCTCTTCAAATGTATGTTGTGTAAGTCAACTGATTTGGAAATCATTGGAAAAAATATTTTTTTTTTAAATCGAAGGAAAGTAAATAGTATTTTCATTTATTTAATCAACAGATACTATTCTGTCCCAGGCACTACACTACATTCAAGGGATATAAAACAATGTGAAAACTTGATGCCACCCTTCAAGGAGCTCATACTCAAGTATAGGAGACAATGTACAAATAATTATTTTCATTCAAGATAGTTGCCATGAAAATGTCATTTATAAAGCATGGAAGAAAATATCAAATGTAATACCCTAGATGAAAAAAGTACACCAAAATCTCAAATAATATACTTCCCTTAAAATCTTGAAATTCAAAATATTCTATATACCTTGGTTAAATATTTCACTTAGGACAAAGAAGAATTTTTACATAAAAGTTGGAGAATAAACAACTAAATTTTTTAAAAAGAAGAGATAATAAAAGAAAAAAGCTTTAAAGAAAAAAAAGATGAGAAGTAGAATTTTTAAGTTTCTCATCTTCAAATCCTGAAGGTGAATCTTCTCAAACCTAATGGTGACAGAAACCATTTCTCCCATAATAAAACTGTCTCTGTTTCTGTCTCTGTCTCTGTCTCTGTCTCTGTCTCTGTCTCTGTCTCTGTCTCTCTCTGTGTGTGTGTGTGTGTCTCTCTCTCTCTGTCTCTTTCTGTCTCTCTGTCTCTGTCTCTGTCTCTGTCTCTTTCTCTCTCTCTCTCTCTCTCAAAATTTTTATCCATGTCCAAAAACGACTTTGGTTTAGGGAAAACAAGCTTGAAGAAATGTACTACTTGTTTCTTCTTTTAATTTGGAAATTATGTCCAGTTTAGAAAAATATAACATATTAATAGATATGCCATGGGGTAGGGAGGGAAGGAGACCATGCCAGAATATAAGAAAGGCATGATTACATTTCAGTTAAAAAGAAAAAAGATTACCCTTAAGCCTAAAAATCTTTAATCTGAACAGTTGCTAAGAGCCAGAAGTTTTATCTAAGTTTAAAATGCATGTAATTCAAACAGGAAACAGGAGGCATTCAAAATCTTCCCTTAAAAAATGAGGAGCAAGAGATGGACATTAAAATGCATATTATTACCAAAAGAACATATGGGTAATTCACATTGTTTTCATGGAGTGAGTTTATCTAATTACTAACTCTTTTTTCCTTATATAACTGTTCATTTCTTGCTTACATATTACCTTGTTTTTCATCATTTCATATTCAAAGAAGACCACATTTACATGGTATGAGAGCATTGCACTAATTCTATTGGCAAAGACTATTTTATCTCAGATTAAACTCCATACCCTACTACATCCTATCTCTGTTACTTAATAGTATTTTATTTTCATAATTTTTTTGCAAGGCAATGGTTTTTAGTTGCTTGTCCAAGGCCACACAACTAGCTAATTAAGTGTCTGAGGACGGATTTGAACTCAGGTCCTCCTGACTCCAGGGCCAGTGCTCTATCCACTGCTTCACCTAGCCTCCCCCTATTTTCATAATTTTTGAAAGTTAATCTGTTCTCTTCAATGTGACTAAAAGAGTAAAACCCTTGAGTTTTCTTAAAGAATATTGAAGTACATATAGCTTATCTCGCTTTTGAAATGTATTTTAGAAAATAATCTTAGAGCTCACTATTTATGGACATAAGTGACAAAATTAAAAGTTGTGGTCATTTGCTTCACTGACTCCTATTGTTATGTCTCTGCAGTCAATGGGACAGTGCAATAGTACTAGTCTCCCAGTATCTAGAATTACCATGCACCTGTTGTTTCTCTATGTAGCATTTAATTTTGTCACGTTTTTCAGTGCGCGTGCGCACACACACACACACACACACACACACACACATACACACACACGGTGAATTTTACACTGGGTGCCATTTTGTCTATGTATTCCTAGGATGTCTCAAGAAGGATTTGTCAAAGTTTTCCTGAATCCTCAAGACCCATCTAATTTTGAGTTTACTCCCAAGATTCAATCCAACTAATATAAAGTGCCACAATAACACCCATTCCATAATTGTAATGACTGACATTTGTTTTTCTTTCTCAGGGAATCCCATGTTTCCCACTACCCTCATACACTTATAAAGCCCAGCTATGTGCCGTTCTACTTTGTTCCTTTCAATTATCTTAACTCTCTCCATGGTATTGACTTACCATCCTGAACTGGAATGAGCAAATAACTTAATCATGCCCTAGTTGATGAGATTAATAGGAATAATCTAGGGGTCTCAGGAATGATCTAAAAATCCCCATCATATGAGTATTTTATAATTACTATTTTGAATTAAAACAAGGGTATTTTTTCGATTTTATTTCTTACAAAGTTTATGTATCAGTTTCTAAACATCAGGAGCCTGGCAAGAGATTTTCTTTCAAATACCTCTCCTCATCATGACAGGACACCATAAGTGATTGAATCAATCAGCTTAATTATATTTCATAGTATAGCATAATTCTATTCATATATATATATATATATATATATATGTCTAATGCCCTAATAAAAGATAATATTATAATGTATTATTTAATAATAAATATTATTCTGTGTTCCTTTATATTACTCAGTTGGTCATACCCTATTGCTTCTAGTTTGAATTAAAAGGATGATTGAAGAATATGATCACTCTCAGTCCATGTGATTTTACTCAATAACAAGTTCAAAATGAGACCTTCTTTGTAGGGGTTTTTTTGGGTCACAAAAATAGTTTTAATTTTAACCTCCTGCTAATCACTATCTTCTTAAGATTAATGATCATCTGTGTTTGGTTATCTGTAATCTTTCCTTTAATGTAGGGTGTTCAAGGAGTACTAGTACCTCTGGAATGAGGGCTTGCAGAGTCATTTTCGAGACTTATCTTCCACATTTGTTATCCACCTTTATCCAATCCTCATTTGTGGCTCCAAGAAATTGTAGAATTCACAGCAGCCATATGCTGGTTCAAAAATTGGTAGGCAGGATAATGAGGTTAATGAACAGACTGCAAATTCACTGGTATGTTAGGGGGATTTTTACTCCAAAGGTGTTGATGCCAAAGAGAATTTTTGTATTTTATTCGGACTTTACTCTGGTGGAATGGGTAGATAAGAACAATTTGATCCAGAAGCCATAAAGGCAGCTGAAGCAAGGATTGTAAAATGTTTAAAATTCTTTAGACATCAAAGATGTCAAGATCATCCATGGCATCCCGGGTCCTTTCTCCAGTCATCCTGACGTTTTGTAGTGCCACAAAACTTCAATGACTCTGGCAGTGAGAGTAAGGCTGATGAGTTTATGCAACTCTGTCTCACTTAAATACAATTCACAATTAAGTCATCACCCCATGATGTCATTGGTTCTTTTCAAAATGAAAGACAAATAACCAAATAATACCATTTAATCCCATGATTTCAACAATAATTTCTATGAAGGTAACTCCAGATTCCTAGCTCCAGTCCTGTTCCCTTTCAGCACTAAATTCATACTTTCAGAACATTCATATAGATGATCTATCAGCAAATAAACATAAATTTAATCAAGATTAAATTTTATATTCCCTGTAATACTCTTTTCATAATTCTGTCATTATTATCATTCATTAACAATTGTTTAGTCTTTCTGGCATCTTAGCCCTTTCTTTCCCTCTCCTCTGATAAATACCATATTATATAAACTATTCTTCTCTAGTATCACTAGCATTCATCTTGTCCTTCTTATTCCCTCTGATAACACCCTGATAGAGGACTAATCCAACTCTTAAAGCATTCTTGTACCAAAATAACTACTTGGGCAGCAAGGTGGTACAATGGATGAAGCACCGGCCCTGGAGTCAGGAGGACCTGAGTTTAAATCTGAACTCAGACACTTAATAATTGCCTAGCTGTGTGACCTTGGACAAGTCACATAAACCCCCATTGCCTTAATGAAAAACAACCTCTTAAAAGTTATTTCCTTCACTCTTTTCTCTCTACATGAAAATCAAGATTCCTTAATTATTCACCCATGGGAAATGGGGATGTGTCATCTACTCATATCTAATAGACCTTCTACCTTTCAGTGAATGGCAACATCCCAACACAATCCAACCCACCCTCAAAAAATAAAAAAGATTCACATAAAACAAGTCAGGACATTTACTTTAGAGATGTTAATTGTTCTGCTTCAATTCCTAATTCTTTAAGTTGTCTTGAATCTCTATTTCCTTAGAACTTTTATATTCCTTAAAGTCATGGTAATTTTGGTACATCTTTTTGTATTTTTTGATTTAGTTAATAAATATTTCTCATTGTTAACATCACAATGAGCTATAGACATGAGGCAATTTATTTTTCTTTAGTCTTTTCTTGATAATTATACTTATTTACCTTTACTATAATTCTTCTGGTTTTAATATTTGCCCATTGAATAACTGATTGATTCATTTTTTTCCTTCAGGAAAATCTGAAATACTTCACTTTTGTGAATATTCCTTTTCTTTCAATGATGTCTTAGGGACAAGTTTTCATAATATGTCATTATTGGTTATAGCATTGATTTAAAGATAATATCATTCCATTCTCTATGACATTTTCTTTGAATGTGGAATAATCTGGTATTCTTCAAATTTCATTTCCTTTTAATCTGAAAGTCTTTCTCAACATTGCTTGGAAAATGTTTTTCATTATTGAAATCTAAGTGGGCACTTATACTAAAATTAACCATGTACTACATGCACTAGGGCATTAAAAACATTATAATCAAATGCAGAAAGGCAGAAATTATAAATGTATGCTTCTCAGACCCTGATGCAATAAAAATTATATGTAATAAAGGATCACAGAAAGATAAACCAAAACTAATTGGAAATAATTTAATTTTATATAATGAATTAATCAAATGACAAGTCATAGAAATAATCAATAATTATATCCATGAAAATGATGATAATGAGATATCATACCAAAATTTATGGGATGCAGCCAAGGCAGTTCTAAGTGAAAATTTTATCTCTAAAGACTTATATAAATAAAATAGAAAAGAGGAGATCAATGAATTGGTTATGCAAATAAAACATACCAAATTAGAAATTCTGAAAACCAAGGGAGAGATTAATAAAATTAAAAGGAAAAATAGAAAACACTGATCTAATTAAAAAAACTAAGAGTTGGCTTTATGAAAAAGTCAACAAAATAGATATATGTTTGGTAAATCTGATTTTAAAAAAAGAAATTAGATAACCAAATTACCAGTAGCATAAATGAAAAGAGAGAACTAACAACCAGGGAGAAGAAAATTAAAGAGATAATATGGAGCTACTTTGCCAAACTGAATGTCAATAAATTTGATAACATAATGAAATGGATAAATATTTACAAAAATACAAATTGCCCAGATTAATAGAAGAGGAAATAATATACTTAAATAACCCCATTTCAGAAAAAGAAATTGAAATTATCAACAAACTCCCTAAGAAAAATTTGACAGGTCCAAATGGATTTAAAAGTGAATGCTACCAAACATTTAAGGAACAAGTAATACCTATTTTACATAAGCTTTTTTTAAAAAATAGGAAAAGGAGTTCTGTCAAATTCCTTTTATGACACCAATGTGGTGCTGATAGCTAAACCAGGGAGAAGCAAAACAGGCAAAGAAAATTATAGATCAATCTCCCTAATGAACATTGATGCAAAACATCTTAAATAAAATTTATCATTGAGATTACAGAAAATTATTACTAGGATAATACACCATGATAAGGTAGGATTTTTATCAGGCGGCAGGGATGGAATAATATTAGGAAAATATTCAACATAAGTGAACATATCAAAAGCAACACAAACAGAAATCATGTGATTATCTAAATAGATGTTGGAAAAAACTTTGATTAAAAACAACAACCGTTCCTATTAAATGCTAGAAAGTTTAAGAATAAATGGAGTTTTGGGGGGCAGCTCGGTGGTGCAGTGGATAAAGCATGGGCCCTGGAGTCAGGAATACCTGGGTTCAAATCTGGTTTCAGATGCTTAATAATTACCTAGCTGTGTGGCCTTGGGCAAGCCACTTAACCCCATTTGCCTTGCAAAAAAAATACCTAAAAGAATAAAAAAAATGGAGTTTTAGTTAAAATAAGTTGAATTTATCTAAAACTAACAACAAATATTATATGTAATGAGAATAAACTTGGACATTTCCAATAAGATCAGCAGTGAAACAAGGGTGCCTATTATCACCATCACTATTCAATTTAGTTTTAGAAATGTCCAGCAATTAGAGAAGAAAAAGAAATTGAAAGAATCAGAATTGGCTATGAGCAAGAAAAGCTTTCACACTTTGCATATGATATGATGATACTTAGAGAACCCAAGAAAATCATCTTACAAACTCCTAGAAACAATTGACAAATTCAGCAAAGAAGCAGGATATAAACTGAAATCAAATAAATCATCAGCATTTCTTATATATGAACAACAAAGCCAAGAACAAGAGATAGAAAGGGAAATTCCATTTAAAGTACCTGTAGACAACATTAAATACTTAGGAACATTCCTTGCAAGACAAACCCAGAAAGTGTATGAATACAATTATAAAGCACTTGTCACCCAAATAAAGTAATATCTAAATGATTGGAAAAATGTCAATTGCTCATGGTTAGCTCAAGCTAATATATAAAAAATGACAATTCTACCCAAATTAAATTACTTATTCGGTGCCATATCAATCAAATTACCAAATAATTATTTTATTGGATAGAAAAAAATAGCAGCAAAATTCATCTGGAGCAACAAAAGATCAAGAATAGAAAGGGAACTGATGAAAAAAATGTAAAGGAAGGTAGCCTAACTCTATGAGATCTAAAACCATACCATAAAATGTCTCTCATCAAAACTGCCTTGTACTGATTAAGAAACAGAGTAACCGATCAGTGGATTAGGATAGATTTAAAAGAAACACTAATAAATCACTACAGTAATCTACTGTTTAATAAACTCAAAGACATTAGCTTCTGGGATATTTGACAAAAATTGTTGGGAAAACTGGAAAAAAAAAGTACGGCAAAAACTAGTTATAGACCCATAGCTCATACCTTATACCAAAATAAGGTCAAAATGAGTACAGGCGTAGACATAAAAGGTGACACCACATAATTAAATAGACTAAGAAATATTCTATCAGTTCTATGAAAAAGGGATAAATTTATTACCAAACAAGAAAAAGGGAACATTATAAACTGCAAAATGAAAGATTCTGACTATATTAAATTAAAAAGAGTTTGCACTAATAAAATCAATGTTGCCAAAATTAGAAGGAAAACAGAAAGCTGGGAAACAATTTCATAATTAGAAGTTCGGATAATGGCATTATTTCTAAAATATATAGAAAATTGCACCAAATTTATAAGGTTGCAAGTCATTCTCCACTTGATAAAATAGTCCAATGAATAGACAGTTTTCAAATGGAGAAATTAAAGCTATATATAATCATATGAAAAAAATGCTCCAAATCATTATTGATTAGGGAAATGCAAATTAAAACAACTTGGAGTCATTGCCTCACACCTATCAGATTGGCTAAGAGGAGAAAAAAGGAAAATTATCAATGTTAGAGAGATTGTGAGAGGATTGCGGGTGGAGTTGTGAATAGATCCAACCTTTCTGGAGAGCAATATGGAACTATGCTCAAAGAGCAATAACACTGTTCATACCCTATGCCCCAGCATTTCCAATTCTGGCCTATATCCAGAAGAAATTATATAAAATGGGGAAAGTCCTACATGTTCAAAAATATCCATAGCAACTTTTTGTAGAGACAAAGAATTGGAAACTGAGAGAATGCCCATCAATTGGGGAATGCCTAAACAAGTTATGGTACATGAATATGATGGAAAGAAGCCATAAATGGTCAGACTCTAGAGAGGCATAAAAGGAATTGCAGGAACTGATGCTGGGCAAAAGGAATAGAACCAAGAGAACAATATAGACATCAACAACATTATGAGCTGATCAACCTTGATGGATGCTGCTACTCTCAGTAGTTCAGAGATACTCACTATGGACAATGCTATCCTTATCCAGAGGAAGAAAAACCAAAGCAAAAAAAAAATCCTTCAGAGTCTGATGAACACTATAATACACTTAAACATCTGTTATATATTTCTTTCTCTTAATCTTAATTCCTCATACTGAAAATAATTAATCTGTAAACATTTAACAGAAATATGTATATACAATATTAACAACTGCTCACCACTGAGGGGAGGGGGTTGGTAAGGAAGGGGGAAAGTAAATTTTGTAAGTTAAATATTTACATAGGCTTATTGATGAATGTTGAAAACCTTTCATAACATGTTTTTGGAAAAATAAAACATCAATTAAAGAAAAAGAAATCTAGATGGTACAGTGGATAGGAAACCAATCCCGGAGTCAGGAAGACCTGAGTTCAAATAGAACTCAGATATTTCATATTTATTTTCTGTGAAATAAGTGGGTAAGTCCCTTAACTTTGCTTTGTATCCGGGCCATCTCCAATCATCTTTATTGATATCTGTTCACTGGACCCAGATGACTCTGGAGAAGGAAGTAAGGCTGGTGACTTAGCCAAATACTGTCTAACTTGGGGTGGGTAGGTGGCGTAGTGGATAAAGCACCAGTCTTGGTGTCAGGAGTACCTGGGTTCAAATCCGGTCTCAGACACTTATTACCTAGCTGTGTGGCCTTGGTCAAGCCATTTAACCCCATTTGCCTTGCAAAATCCTAAAAGAAACCCCTAATACTATCTAACTCAATTCCCTTGCTTGGCAAGGCATCACCTCCTAGATGTCATGGAGTTCTTTGAGAATGAAGAACAAATTTCATTGCCATTATCAGTATAAGCATCATCATCAAATTTAACCAGTATTAAACATTAAGGTAGAATTTGTGCCTGTGTGTCTGAGTCTTTTTAATTACTGTGACTTTGTTATTTTTTTTTTATATTTGCCAGTATTGAATAGACATCTCATATAATTTTTTGCATTATAAATAATATTGTTATCTTTTTTGTTTTGTTTTCATTTGGCTTCATTGATTTTTACTTTGGCTTATAGAGAATGTATACGAACTGTTAATGTTTCTTTTTTCTCTTTCCTGTCATTTTTTTCTTCTATATAAGGATTTTTCCATTCCAAATCTGTCAATCTCTTCCAGAATGACTCCAACATACAAGCATTTTTCTTGCTTTGTTATTTTGCTTTCTAATTCCATGTTGAGAATTCTAATGTCTATCCTACCTTAATTCATAGTTTTGTTTAAGAATTTAATTAATTTTTAACTCCTTTTTATTTCACTGATTTTGTCCCATTCTACCTGGGGTGTTCACAGGATTCTGTTTTTCATAAAATAATCTACGTTCATTCTTTTTTCCCTTTGTTTTGTAAAATTTGTCCTAAGCATTTTTACTTAATTTTATTTCTGCATTTTATGGGAGTTAGGATGTATTAATCATTTTCCCCCTTATGATCCTTTTTTATTTGTCTCTCTCTCTCTGGTGCATACATGCACACATACACACACACACACACACACACACACACAGCGAGCGAGAGAGAGAGAGAGAGAGAGAGAGAGAGAGAGAGAGAGATACAGAGATACAGAGATACAGCAGTTGTCTTTCTCTCTCTTTTGGATTTTATCTTTAAACCTACCCTTTTCCCATTCCATCATAAATATGATTCACTTTCTTTTTCTTCTCTATTCTATTATTTCACAGATTTCAAACTAGGTTACTGTGCAGCCTCAGTTTTTGTTGAGGAACATAGTAGTCAACTTTGTCTGCATTGTTGCCCCAGGAAAGCTACATGAGGGAAAAATTGACTTGAGCTCCATTTCTAGATGTCTTTCATGTTAAAGGGCACCCTCTATTCTTTGGCTTCAAATGTCATACTGAGTCTTTTTTTTTTTTTCCTGCTCCCTGGTCAAACCGTTCAGGAAGTTTTCCAGATAGATGAGGATTATCATAAGAAATTCCTATATCTACACATGGAGCCAAAAGGATAGGAAACTATGTGTGCTCATTGCATTGGGTATGTAATATCAGATAGATGTGGATTATTAAGTGAGAACTTTTATTATATAAACTATAGTAAATTAAGGGGGTTTCTTTTGTTCTTATGTTTACTTCTTAATTTATTGTGATTGTTCTGTTTTCTAATCTTGTGGATTTATTAAATAAAGCTCCATTTCTATTGCACGATCATTTCCTTTTCAAGTTTTAAGAATAGAAAACCTGAAGAAAGCAAAAATCCAAGTATTTTTCTTGAAGAATCTCCAGTGTTGCTTTTTTTTTCCTTCAAGCTTAGAACGGATATAGAGGTAAACATTATAATGATCTCCAAATAATCTGAATTCTTAATTTAGATAGTCTGTATATCTACATATTTCAAGGAAAGGTACACTAATTTGCATAGACATTCCAATTACTTTTGTGCATACAAACCTTTATATATTTTAGCATGCATACTATATATTCTGTGGGATTCCCTGGTATTGAATAATTCATTACCCTGTGATTCATATGGGGATGTGCTGCTATAAATTTGGCTAGATTTGTCTTCAGACAACAATTATATAATCATTTATTCAGCATATACTCAAATCCTTTTCACGATTTTTTAAACCTACTACAGCTTGCATAGTCTCTAGGAACCCAGGGTTACCTCCATACTTCCATCCCTTTCAACAAACTTCTTGGCTTCTTAAAGAATTTATTTCATTGTTACGTTCTACCAGAAGTATTTCCTGTTCTACTATCTAGTGCCTTCAATAAATCTTATATAAATCCTGAATTTATTAAATTTACATATAATTTCTGACATTATCATGTATTTTTTTTATCCCTAGTCCTTATTAGAATGCCAGTTATTTAGTACATATTGGGTTTATTATTAATATTTCTTGTGGGTTTATTATTGAGGAATACAATGATGCAACATCAAAATTAGACTACAGAGTGACTAAAAACATGATATAAATACAGAGATGATACAAAGATTTGAAACTCCAAATCTTAAACCTTTATTCATGAATTGCTTTCCTCAAAATACAGTATAGCAAACTAATTATAAATGATGGCTAAACCATTCTTTCTTTATTGCCCTTGGACTAAAATCATCAAACTTTTTATATTTTTTTAGGGAAGAGGTTGACAGGAATAGCAGAATCATTAAACTTTTTTCTTTAAATTGGTGTGAAACATTCTCATTGAGAAAATTTCTTCTTTCAACATAGATCCATATATAATAGGCAACTTTTAGCCTTTCATAGTTGTCTGGGACACTGAAAGGTAAAGTGACATATAGCCATCATGTATCAAGAGTTAGGAAATACATCCAGGTTTTCCTGATTCCAAGGTCAACTTTCTATTTATTACAACAGACCAGCTTTGGCAATTCTAATATTCAATATATTTTAAAAGAGATTATCTATCTGAAGATTTATTAAGCAATAGTTGAGTTTTTGGCTCACCAATGACCCCTGTTTGCATGTTCAGTTCAAATGCCAGACAAGTCAAAGGAAACCCTGGCCAGAAGCAAGTCACTAGGGTGTCATGGTTTATCAGAAAGGCCCTTCCTGGACCCTTCAAATACTGAAGTATCAGAAAAGACTACCTCTCAGTTAAAATGATCGGACTTGAAATAATTATCCTGATTTAGGCACAATTTTTTTGTTGGATGTGGGAATGCAGAAATTGACAAAAAGTATATGTTAAATAGTTCAGAAGTGAGGACTGGATTTTGTTTTCTTCACTTCCTAATTTTCACCTAGCTTTATCTCAGCAAAATATTTACTAAGAAAAGTAGCCTGGATTTATTCATCTTCTAGAAAGAATGAACAAGATATGCTGTCTTTATTGGATTCCTTATGACCAAAGAGAAGATAGATATTTTAATACTGATTGTCTCCCAGATACTTGTCAGCTCCATTGACATGGGATGCCATTTGCCAGATATTTCTCAAGGTGAAATGTTAAGCAGAGCTAATGAAATCTCCATATTCACAATCAGCTTTCTACTCTCTGTAAAACTGTAATCCTAGCTCTATTTTACTCTCATTCAAATTTCACTTTGTCCTCTAGAAGTTCTACAGGGGCCCGCTGGGGAGATTTATTACCAGTTTAAAATCTAAATTGATAGATGTAAGATTAGAATTTGTGGGTAGATTGGGGACCATTCAGGTTTCAGTACATAATAAAATTCTATTTAAGAAATCCAATTTATTTGAGGTGGTTATTTTCTTTCTTTAGGAGGGGCAGTAAATAGTTTATATAGATGCTAAACAGCTCTCTCGTATTCACAATAAGTTGTATTTGTATGTTATCTGGTGTTCTAAGGATTTTAAGGCTTTTGGATGACAAAAAATGTAAGATATTTCAAATAATATTATCTCCATTTGATAGATAGGGAAACTGAGGATATGAGAGACTTTGAATGTAAGGCCAAATATTTTTTCCTTACCCCACTGTAAGTGCAAATTTTTATTATTTATATTATTATTATTATTACTGTTATTGTTATTTTGATAGTACTGCTGCTGCTAGTACCACTCCAACTGCAGTAGTAGCATTTATTATTACAGCTATTCAGTCTGAATATTTTAATAAGATGACTACTACTATCCATCAGAGACTAATTCTTTGCTTATGTTCCAATGTTGGAGGTACAATTTTAAATTAAAGGGATATCAGCCAGAGCAATGTATTGTGAGTGGGATGTGGGGCCAACCATTATGGAAGTTGTAAAGGTTTTGCCAAAATGTTGAAATAGTGATCAATTGTTTTGAGAGGGAACACTCAATGGGCTGGCCCACAAGCCCATGTAATAAAAATGCTCCTGTGAATCTACAAAATAGAAGGGCAGCATAAAATTATAAATTAGCTTCATTCAAAACTGTTGATGAACAGCTGGACATATGGAGAATGGTGAAAAGCGGGCTCATTCATGATACAGTACAAGAAAGCACAGTAATTTAATAAATAGCAATAAATCAGAAATGTTAATACCATACCTTCTGGGAAGATTTCAGTGCAGAGAACACACATCATTAAATCTGATAAACCACAAGTACACATGGAAAGAACTGAAGGCATGAATACTTTTATAAGGGATAATACCTTGCATGTGTATGTAATATAGATATATATCTATATGTAATTTAATTGTTTATACATATGTGCATGAATGTTCTGTGTCTATGTGTATAGGCATGCAAATATATGTCTGCATATTTATATATTTATATGTATATATAGATATATTATATAATTATGTATGCATCTGTACATATGGATATATGAGAATTAGAAGCAGAATTCACTGGTTATAACCAAGGGTCTTTTTTGTCAATGAGTCACTTAACTGAAACTCATATGCAATTTTTTGGAACAATGCAATGCTATCTGAGGCAGCAAGGGTGCAAACTGGATCCTGAGTCAAAAAGACCTGAGGTTAAAACCAGCCTCAGATGCTTAATAGTTGTCTTTCCCTGGAGAAGTCACTTAGCCTCCTTTTGCCCTTAACCCAAAACAGGGGATAATAACAGCAGCTACCTATCAGGGTTGTTTTCAGGATCAAATGAGATAAACATTATAAATGGCACAGGATAGGGTCAACATAGTAGTCACTATATAAATGTTTATTCCCTTCTGTCCTCCAATTAAAATAGATTATTAAGACTAGAAATAGCCTTACTAATTCATTATAATCAGAATACTGAAAAGTTAAACTCTTGAGAATCATTAAAAATCTACACCTTAATGTAATTTTCAAATACTCTGTAAAACAGGGAAATGGGAGAACAAACCATTATAACCTTTAAGGATTTTCAAAAGGAGATGAGCATACATAGAATGGAATTCCAGGAGCTCTCAGCTCAGAGAAAGGAGATTTCAGGGGTCTCTTTGCTTGTATAGAGGCAGGACTCTGCTACGTTGCCCATCCTTAGATCTGGTTCACAGTCCTGTTTCCAGTACCAGGATGAGGAGAAACAATACCATACCAGACCTTGTGGACACAAGGGAGCAGAGGAACCTCCTCACAGTTGTTGGGCAGAAAAGAATATTTGTGGTCACTCACAAAACAGAGTATAGGACATGAGGGTAATAACAACCTCTCTTTAGATCATACTACCTATAAGTTCCAGTAGGTAACTCTGAAAACAGCTGAACAAAACCCCAGAAATTTGGACAGTGTGCCCTCCATCCTAGAAGCAAAGCCTTACTTTAACAAAGAGTTAAAATCAAGTCATAGGCTGGGAAAATAAGCAAAAAAAGAGAAAAATTCTGACCATAGAAAGTTATTATAATGACAAGGAAGTTCAAAGCACACACTGAGAAAATAACTAAGTCAAAGCTTCAATATCCAAACCCTCCAAGAAAAGTATGGATTGGTTTCAGGCTATGGAAGAGCACAAAAATTATTTTTTGGGAAATAGGAGTGATACAAGATAATCATGAAAATGAGTCAATGTGAAAGAAAGCCAGAAAGCCAATGAGGAGAAGAGTACCTTAAAAAAGTAGAATTGACTAATTAGAAAAAGAGGCACAAAAATTCACAGAAGAAAACAAAACCTCCTAAAGTAGGAGAATTACTAAAATGGAAAAGGCATGAAAAGAAATGCTTCAATATTAGAATTGAGCAAATGGAAGCTACTGATTTTATGACAAATCAAGAAATGATGAAAGAAAACCAAAAGTATGAAAGAAATAGAAACAATGTAAATATCTCATTGGTATAACAAGTAACTTGGAAAACAGATCCAGAAGAGATAACAAAAAATCATTAAACCACCTGAAAGCCCTGATCAAAAAAAAAAGCAGCCTAGATATCATCTTTCAAGAAATTATGGAGGAAAACTCCAAATTAGAGGGTAAAATAGAAATTGAAAGAATCCACAGTTCATGCCCAGAAAGAGATTCCAAAATTAAAACTCCAAAGAATATTATAGTCAAATTTCAGAGCTCCCAGGTCAGGGTAAAAATATTTCAAGCTGCCAGACGTTTGTTTTTTTTTTTTACATTGAAGCAGGGAAAAATAAAAAACTAAATAAAAATATATTCACATCAAAAAAAAGAAAGGTTTGTAACAAGCATCTATTCCTTCACTGAGCAATAGCAAACAATGATAGCAGGACTGTACATTAATTTGTTGAATGACAACAAAAATGGTTCCAGATGGAACTTAAGAAACAGCAAAGATTTAAGAGTGGAATGAAAAGGCCTCCTTTGTCAACAAAGAAGCATTCAGTAGTTGCTTGACTCTTTCATATATGTTTGTGGAAGTTGAATTCAGGATCAATTTACTGTTACCATAAATCATAGAATTTAATAAAAGAACACAGGCATATTAAATGGTCTGGATTATGGGAGGAGGTGAATTTGTTAACATTCCTCTCTGTAAAATGTAATACCTATCACATATTTAGTAAGATGTGAATAGGTATTCTGGATTAGAAACTCACTATTTTTCATCATCCAGCAGATAGAATATTCCCATATTGCACATATCCTGTAAGAATCCTCTAATAAACTTAACTGTTATCATATACTTATGTGTGGGTCAAAATTACCTGGAAAAAAATCTGCATCCAGATAAGGACCTGGTAAACAGAAGTATTTATAAAATGATTTTATATGTATGCATGCATGTGTATTTTCATATATGCGTTTGAATCTATTCTCTCAGTGAAATATGAATCATCATGGGTCATCAATGAGGCCCCATAGTTCAAGAAAAATTCAAGATTTCTTGTGATTTTCTAAAAAGCAAAGAGAATAGATTATATAAAATATATAAGCCAATGAGCTTAATTCCTGTCTTAATAGGAGATGAAAAGGCAAGATGTTATAGAGGATAGAACTCCGAAATTAGAATCTGGAAAACCTGGATTCTAATTCTTATAAAATGAACAAATTACTTACTCTCTATAGGCCCTCATTTCACTTCTACAAAATGAAAAGATTTGGGCAAAATGATCTCTGTGTTCCATCCAAGCTCTAACTTTATAATTTTCCATCAGTTTTCCTCTTAATCCAATTTTTGTCATTGTGTCATTTCAGTCATGTCTGACTCTTTGTCCCCCCCCCCCCATTTGCAATTTTCCTGGCAAATACAGTAGAATAGCTTACCATTTACTTCTCCAGCTCATTTAACAGGCAAGGAAACTGTGGCAAGTAGGGTTATGTGACTTGTCTAGGATCATACACCTAGTAAGTATCTGGGGTTGAATTTGAACTAATATGGAACAAACAGTCTTCCTGACTTTGCCACCAAGCCACTTTAATCTTATCATGAAACTATGCAGCCTCTCTCCAAAGCCTCCCTCTGATTTCCTGTCTATAGTCACTTAGAAGCAGTTTGTCTTCTAGGGTAAAATTGGAAATCCATTGAGCGATTATATCCTAAAGAAGTATTTGACCTTTTTCTCCTTAATTACTGACACAAGATTCCAGTTCCCTGTACAGGACTGTCCCCCCCAATATTTTATGCATTTTTTCCCTTTGTCTCCCAGTTTTTGAAAAATTGACCTTGGTATCTTTTCTTTTCAACATTCAGAAAAGAGAGATCTCAAAGAACATGATTTTGACACATGATTCTCATCAAGCTATCTGTGTGACTAAATTAAGCCCCTAGGATCTCCACTCTTTTTAGATCAATAAGTTTTGAGTAGGCATTGAAAGCTATTCCTGCTGTAGGCAACTCCAGTCTTCCACTCTGCCACTAATATAACTCTTTTTCCTCAAATTGTTCTAAACAAGATTAAATTTTTGTGTCTTTCTAAACATTCTCTCCAAATGAATAGAACAGTGTGACTTTAAACATAGAATTTCCTCATAACCCACTTACTCTACATTGTTACTCCATCTGCAAACAAGAGTAATATTTAGTGATATTTTCATCATGATTCTCAATCTAAATAAATTTGATTAGAGACATTGCCACTAAGGTTTTCTGTTCATTCCACTCATGGCTTGGAGATAAGTTTGAATATTGAAGGTTTTGTTAGGAATGAATAACTTCTCACCTGACTTACAAAGCCTTCGAGATTGGTCTCAGGTATGGCTGGTCTGATGGTGACTCAAATGTCTAATTATCTCTACAGAGATTCATTACCTGTTGGCTCAAAGGAAGATGAACATTTGAGCCACAGCAGTTTTGAAGATCAACTATTATGTCATAGATATTCATGACCTCACACAGTCTTTAATTTTAAATGGAGAAGAACCTTAAAGGTCATGTTGCCTACTTTCCTCATTTTACAGATGGACATTCATTATATAAATATTTTTTCAGTTACCAAGGAATAAATGCAATATTTTTAGAAAAAAACTTTCAAAAACAATGATTTCTTGACTGAATGGTGGGAACTTCCCCAAACAAGGCAGGGTACAATTCAATTAGCTGTATGCTGACAAAAATGTGTGAAAAATACCTATTTGCACACACACATATGTATGCATGTATATAAATGTATAGGAATTCATTTTTCCTGTAACTTTTTATTTAGAAGATGGGAACATTAAGTTTCAATTTTCTTCAATCAAGTAAACTTTCTCCTCCATATCTAAAATAGAATTGCCCTAAACCAAGAAACTTTCTATCAGTATAATTAAATTTGATGACACTATAGCCTTCCTGTAAATTGAACTTCGAGAAACTTGAGTTGTTCTGATTGATGAGTATAGAGAAGACATACAAACTATATTTTCTGGAAGCCTTTCTACCATGATCAAGGAAAGTTATGATTTTGCTAGCAACATCTTTCTGAAGAGTTTTTGTTTATTTGGTTGACTGGTTTTTGGTTTTATTCTGTTGCTTACAATTTAGGACTTTTGACAGAAGTCTAAACTGTTGATAAAGATATGCCTTTCTCTGTCAATGTCTGTGAGGATATTATTTTCTAATGAATTATATATTAATGTAAAAATATTTTATTTTCAACATTTCATTTAATTGAAAATATACTCAGTTCTTTTTAATAAGTCATCTATTTTTTCTTTTTTATTTTCAGCATTAGTACAACAAACATAATGAGGGCATGATTTTTCTTATTACTCAGTTTCAACAGAAATTAGGAGACAAAAATATGTAGTATTGTCAATGATTTATAAGTTCTCAAAGAATTTTAGAAGTAGTTATTATAAACCTCATTTGTAAAAGCACCATGCAGACTCCAGGATGTGTTGACCAATCTTTTGGTATTCAGCCACAGTTGCTAGCAATATGGAAAGTAATTCTTCTTGCCAAAATTTCTGGCTTGAAATAAAATTAATATTCATCATAATTGCTGTTCTTGTCTGGTGAAATTAATCAGTACATCATAATTAGCTTCAGCTTTACTCATATTGCCACATGTCTTCATAATTTGTAAAATGAACGAGAGAGTTGAGGAATTTAAAAAAGCAACCTTGTTAAGCTGTTTACTTAAAATGAAGAGTTTTATGTGGAATATGATGTTGATCAAAGTTCTCAAGAGAACATCAGTATTACTGAAAAAATGTATGATCTATCCTCACTGATATGTTTTGATTAATTGTATAGAAATTTGATATTGGAAGTAGAACTTTTAAATATATCCATGATTCCATCAACTTTTTAAAAACTCTATTGAAAAACTCAATAATGCCTATCAAACATCTACCATCTACTAAGCACAATGCAAAATCCTAGAATACAGGAAAATAAAATGAAAATCTGACACTGCCTTAGAGTAGTTTCAATTTTATTAGAAATAATCAACATTTACATAAACAAATAGATAGATAGATAGATAGATAGATAGATAGATAGATAGATAGATAAATAGATGCAAAAAGGAGGAAGGAGAATTGGGGGGAGGGGGGAAGCTTTGATTATTTAATTGAACATTGCAATTGGTGATTGTGAGCTGGGAGAGATTGTTTATTAATAGTCCCAAAAGGCTTTTGACTATACACATAAACACAAACACACACATACAAACAAACAAACATATGTATCATGTGTCTTGTACTTCAACACTTCAAGTTTTAAAAGAATTAAAATGTAAATATATAGATCTTATGAAATAATTAGACTTGGATTGCATCAATTGCCCAGATTTTTAGAAATTATGACTATAATCATTTGCTAATCACATTGATTACTTTTGCAGGTGATTTGCAAAATCTAGATTGTGAATATTAAAGCTCAACATCTTAGTTTAAAGAGTATCGCACGATAATCCTAAGGCTTTATTGTAATATCCCATTTTAATTACTTTTTGACAGAAAGTTTCATGTTAGACTCAATTTTCAATTCAGCATGGAATGATTTTTTATATATGTGTATTTTTTCCAAAACATTTTGGAATGAATTTCAATATCTGGAGTCATTTTCAGCTACCATGTTTAAAGTTACCAATATACTACTTATTTGATTAACATGGATATGAATATATCTAATTAAAATTTATCTAATTTACCTGGTTACTTCATGTAGAATTTAATGATCAGTCATCATAATCTGCTGTTTTTCCAACTTCCAAAGAAATGATTTCTATAACAAGATTGAACTATGAAGCAGTTCTTCCTGCTCTTTCAAAACTACCATCTGATAACTGACTGGTTTTTCCTTTCCCTTTCTTTCCTTATTTCCTTTTTTTCTTTTCTTTTCTCCTTCCTCACCTGCTACTTTTCATACTTGCTGTCCTTCCTTCCTTCCTTCCATCCTTCCTTCCTTCCTTCCTCCCTTTCTTCCTTCCTTCCCTCTTTCCTTCCTTCCTTTCTTTCTTCTCCTTGCTTCTTTCCTCCCTCTCCTCCATCTCTCTCTTTTCTCTCTTTCCTCTCTTTTCCTCTCCTCCTTTTTTCTTTCCTTCCTTCCATCCTTTCTTCCTTCCTTCTTTCCTTCCTTCCTTCCTTCTTTACTTCCCTCCTTCCTTCCTTCCTCTCTTATTTGTTGTTTCTTTCATTCATTCTTAAATATTTAGATGTCCAGTATCTATTTCTGAATCTTCCAGGAATTCTACAATCTTCGCTAAAATCAGTGAACTTCTAGACACTCATTTTCATTTATCTCTTGAATGAAGAGCTTGGTCTAAATGTTCCATGAGATCCCTTCCTGTATCAATAAACCTATAACTTTTGGAAAAAAACAATTAATTTACCTATTATTAATGGGAATTAAATTTGTTTGGATATTAAATAGCTGGTTACAGAGAGTCAATACAAGAGAACTAACCACTTTATTAATTACTTTCATTACTTCTACCCCCAGAGCATTTTTGTGCTTCATTTTTTTAAACTCTGTAAATATTTAAATTTAAATATTTGGTCAACAATTAACTATCAGCAATATTGAGTCTTTCAGGTATGGGAATTCTTTCCATTTGAGACTATAGCCAGCAAGGCCATGAAGCTTTATGGTGGAGCAAAGGATAAAGGGAAAGAGGGAGAGAGGAAGAGGGGGGAGAGAGAGGGGGAGAGAGAGAGAGAGAGAGAGAGAGAGAGAGAGAGAGAGAGAGAGAGAGAGAGAGAATTTGTTGTTATGATGAAATAAAGAATCAGATTGAAAAAGACTGATAAATGAGTGAGAGGCAATGGAAAGTGGATAGCAGGTTTGATTTTATTTTCTTTTTCTATGAGTAGGGCAACCAAGTTCTAAGATTCAAGGGCTCCAAGTCTGTGAAACAGACAGACTAGAAGGATTGTTTTAATCGTTTCCCAATTCATTTCATTCATTTTTTTTCCTCACCAAAACAACCCATCTTATCACATCTCTCCTGATCAAGAACTTTCAGTGGTTCAACACTGAAATATAATTCCTCTTATACATATGTTATGTGAGTGTTTAGCTGAAACTAAAAGAAATAGAAACAAAATACAATACCATCTAGCATCATATCCTTATTCTTGTATTATATATTTATTGAAATTGAGAGGCCCAGTTCTCTCACTTTACACACAGGTGGCATATGTCAATATAGAGTGTTGAGATTCTAGAATAAAACTCAAATCCAACATTAGACTCTTACTAACTCTGTGACCCTAAGCAAATCACTTAACCTCTGCCTGCCTCAGTTTCTTTAATTGTAAAATAGTAGTCATCATAGAACCCACCCCATAAGGATATTGTGAAGATCAAGTGGGATCACATTTGCAAAGTGTTCAGTACATTTCCTGGATCATATTAGGGGCCTAATAAATCCCCCCCCACACACACACACACACTTTCTGTGGCTCTGACTGCTACCTTTTGTTAGTTGGGACTGTCTGTCCCCAGATGAGTGCTGTTAAAAGAATGGACAAGGTGTGAGTAATGAGAATGCTGAAGGTCTCTTTCAAAGTGGACTTTTTGCATGCTATTTTTAACCAATTAGCAGAATCCAATCAACATTCTAATGTAAATGTTTTACCAAATCATCTTCATCGGAAATGAAACATTCCATATACTTCTTGTCCATATACTTCCTTTTTCACTCTCCTCTCACCTCTTATCAAATGCTAGCAAATTAACGTTGTCTCTGCCATGCCAACAAGATTTCATTGCTTTCTTGGACCATTGACTTATTTAAATAGATTATTAGAAATGTCTGTATTGTTAAAGATTCTCAATCAGGCTCTAAAATACATTATTGCAAAACATGATTTTAGCAACAATTATTTCCTTCCTTTAAAAATGGTGCCCAGGGGTCACTAGGTGGCACAGTGGATAGACCACCGGCCCTGGAATCAGGAGTACCTGAGTCAAATCTGGCCTCAGACACCTACAAATTACCTTAGCTGTGTGTTCTTGGGCAAGCCACTTAACCTCATTGCCTTGCTAAAAAAATGGTGCTCATTGGGGAAGGAACTCCCAGATACTCATACCTGGTCCTGTTTTACAAATTTTATTAATAGTCTCTAGTGCTAAAATAGTCTCTCTATATAGTATCAAACTATAGAAATTCACCACAGAATCAAACTAAAGAAATTCACACTATAGAAATCCAATAAATGATGTTTGGTAACTGCAATGAGATCTTATTGTAGAAAAAAATTAAGCAATTATAAGCATCATGACAACTTTATTCTGGTTAGGAGTTAGAAAGGAGAGTTTTAAATTGAGTACTCTACAATGAGATTGACTTTATCATGATCTGAGGTAAATGAAGTCCAGGGAGACCTATCTCTTTGCATGCTGGGGTTATCAGAGTAAATTTGCTAATTTTTTTTTAATAGATCAGGCTCCAAAGCCCACAATACCCCTAACTTGGCCTATTACCAAGAGTTCTTTTCCTATTAAGTGAAATGATAAAAATTCCCCTAAGTAGCCAAGAAGACAAAAGTAAAAACTCATTTCTTGTTGCATTGAACTCATTAAAGATACCTGTCCAAAGCTTGTTTATACACCCCTAATATTTGAATCACCTCATTGCCCCTGATAGTCCTGAGAATGCCCCTGGATTTATGTTTAAGTATTTACAGTAATGAATACAAATATCTTCAAATTTCACATTACCATAAAGAAAAAGAAATTGAAGTTTTAACTTCAAAGCTGCTTTTCGCCACACGGACAATGAATGTGGGACCACAGTGATTCGTTTTGTATCACCTAGGATAGCTAATAATTTCTATCTGGACTGCAGCAGGGCTTAATAGTCAAACAACCATCAGCAAGAACTTAGTCCAAGTTGTGCATATTTATAGACAATGGAAATGAATGAATATAAATCCTTCTACTTAGTTTCACAAATTCAATTTCATAATTGTAAGGTGTGACAGACATGAATAGGCAGCTGTTTTGTGAAAATAATTTGGGGTTTTAGCAGACTGAGACTTCATCTTTCATTGATAATGTGATATTATGACATCCCAAAATGGGTTATATGATCTTGAGAGGTATGATATCCAAAACTGAAAAGGAATTTGTCCATTGCATTTTATCCTCTTCAGATCGTGTATGATTCTTCTAGTTCTAGGAGTAATCTTTTAGGAAGTGCATTATCAAGTTAAGTTTTTAAAAGGAAGACTACAAGACTGGTGAGGTGGCATAAACCCCTAATATGTACGTATTTGTTTAATGAATTGAATAGAAAACTTGGGGAAAATTTCCTTTCTGTCTTCAATTACTTGAAGAGATATCATACATAAGTACTAGGTTTGTTTTCTTTGAATGCAAAGAACTAGGGATAATAAAAGGAAGCAGCATGGAAGTAGATATAGACTTATTTTTTTAATAAGTGCATAGTAAGAATGACAGTAGTCTAAACTGGAAGATTGCATTGAGAGTTTTGATAGTTCCCTATCACTGAAGTTCACCAGGTGCAAGCTGGAGATGTTCTAGCACTGATTCTTGGTCAGGTGTAAGCCTCCTGATTGGTCTCTGAGAACCCTTCCAAGTCTGAGATATTTGGGGTCTGTGTTTCGGGGCTTCAAACAAAAAAAAAATATGTAAACACTACATGAAGGAAAAAAGGTTATAAATTTGCCCTCACTGTTGCAAATTAATGTTGGAAATAAGCAGGAAATTAGGTTGGCAAGATATTGGATGGTTTTGAAAAATTAAGTGGAAGAGTGTGGGTTTGATAATCTATTCTAGGCACAAGAAAGCAATTGTAGATTTTTGAGAAGGGGGATTCAGTAGGCAAAAGGGTTTAATAATAATCTGCCTTGGGCCATTTTCATACAATAAAAGTTGAAGAACATGAGTAAGTTCCTTTGGAAGAAAGAGTTTTCTTTGTTTTTTTTTTTTTTGTTTCTTGGCCAGGCAATGGGGTTAAGTGACTTGCCCAAGGTCATACAACTAAGTAAGTATTAAGTGTCTGAGGCCAAATTTGAACTCAAATCCTCCTGACTCCAGGGTTGGCGCTATATCTACTGTGCCACCCAGTTGTCCCTGGAAATAATTTTCTAAGTGATCCTTCACAATAATAAAGAAATCACAGATGTGATCAAAAAAGAAAAAAATTAAAGTGAAAAGTATTGAAATACACAGAATATATTGGAAGAGGAAATGGAAAAAAAGAAAATAGCTCTCTGAATGTAGATTCAGCCTCAAATACTAGCTGTAGTACTCTTCATAACTCACTTAACCTGCATGTCTCAGTTTTGTCATCCATAAATTGGGAATAATAATAGGACCTGCTTACTATCCAGGGTTGTTGTGAAAAACAAGTGAGATATGATCTGTGAAATACCTGGCCCATTATAAATCATAAAAACATATTAGTTAGGGAGACAAGCATCTCAAATAACAAAATTGCCAGAATCTTGGATTCTTCAGTAATTAGACATTTCAATGGGTTTAAAACCATGCCACCTTTTGTCTATGTGCTTCCATAGAATTTCCCTAGGTAATCCAATACAAGTCTGAGGACCTCCCCAAGAGTCATTCCTTTCATGGGAACTGATTAGCACAAGAATGACCAACTATTATCCCTCACTCCTCCTACCTGAATGGTCTATCTCCCTTTCTGTTCTTTTATCACTTTATTGGCATATTTATTGGTATCTGTTTCTTGTGTGTAATTCTTTGTAGCTAGTATAATAAAAAGTTTACACTTTTTTTTGTATTTTCCCATTGTAGTTTGTCTAATTCACAATGGTTTTTTTTTTAAATTATGTTCTTCTATGAATTATAGTCAAGTCACATTCTTTCCTCCTGGTTTGTACTAATCTTGAGAGCTATTATTCAGTAATCCTCTCTGGTATACTTGGTTCTAGAGGTTATTTTATTCCTTATTCTTGGACCAATCCTTGCTGTAGGCATGGGGGATAAAGATGCTATTTCATTTCCCATAAAAGATGCTACAAGTCAAATCAGGTTGACATTGGAAAAGGGATTTAGGTTCATGTTATAAAGAACATGAGGATAATCAAGGTATTTTACCCAGAGAAGAATATCCCAAGAAATATGATCCCTTATTCAATTAAAAATAATTACAATTAAATTACATATATCCACAAATGATGAATTTACTGGCGTTCTTGTCTCTCCTCATTCTTTTTTAGTGCCATAAAATAGAGAACTGAAACTTTGTACAGTATATTTTGACAAGAGGAACAAGACAAAATTCAAGTCTAGTTTATGAAGTTTGATGTATATCTGATTCTCAGTAAACCACCTGATATCAAGGAATGCCCCCCAAATATTTTAAGATCATAAATTATAGAAAAGTTTCATTCACTGTAGAAATCTTAGGTCCTTAGTGTGCCTTATTACCAATAGTCCTACAAACTATGAAATATATTGGAAGAGTTATTCTTTTTGTTATAGTTTCATCCTTGCAAACTAATCTTCCTGGGTTGTAATATATATATATATATATATATGAAATTTTATATTTATAAATATATTTACATCATAATTTTCATTTATTATTATATTTAATATAATTTTATCATATGTGCATTTGTTATTGATGTTTATTATGCATTCATAATATTTGTTATAGTTTATATTGATAATATATACTTATATAATATAAATTATAATTATAAAAAACAAAGTTTTAAATATTTCTGTATTGCAATAGCACATATAAAAGTCTATATATTTCTCTCTATATATATGTATATATATATATACACCATATTTTTACAGTGCTTAAAGTAAAATGGGGAGGGGGATATTTGTTTACTTCTTGATTTATTTCTGTTTCTCCATTTTTTGTTTTCCCTATTCTCATACAAACCTTTGAAATCTATGAGAAAATTCCCTCTATTAGTCTGGAAATTCATATCTACAATGTTTTTTCAATATACAATCTTAGAGGACCACTTGAAATAAATGAGTTGTTCAACGTCATACAGCTAACCTGTCAGAAATTGAATGAAGGATGGACTTCTTGCTTCACAGTTTTACTCATTAAGCCATGCTGAGTCTTATCCCATGATGGATATTTATACTAAGTAACATAACCTTGAAATCCTATACCACAAAGAATATTATTTCAAAATTGTATTTTGATATAATTTGTGGTTTATAATCTAAGCATAACTTATTAGATTACATTGTGATCTTGGTAAAAATAATAGAGTGGTTTGTCATTTCCTTTTCTATTTCATTATACAGATGAGGAAACTAAGGCAAACAGGGTCAAGTCAATTTCCCAGGGTCCCACACCTAGTAAGCTTCTAAGATCCATCCTCCTGACTCCAGACCTGACATTCTATTCACTTTGTTATATGTATTTTATTTTAATATGATAAAAGTGATACTTTACTATGAGATAATTTATTTTTAATTTCATTCCCAGCCATTCCAATAATTAATATACTTAGATGTATCTGTGATCTCATCAATACAAATTTTCCCTTCAATGATGCAAGTTTCAACCCATTGACTCTTATCTATAAGCTCACTTACTCCTACATAGTAAAGGTACCATGAGAACACTGGGGCTGTCATTCCCTTCTCTTGCTGTATAACTTGCATCTTTCCTTTTCGCATTGTGTGTTTCCCTGACAATGTTTTTTTACTCCTGTTCTTCTTTGGATTATCTTTTTTTGTTATATTTTACACTTTGTTCACTTTCTCCATGCACCTCAACATTATCCCCAAGAAACAAAGATAATATTAATAATTCATGAAGATTTGAAAATATAAATTTTACTGTAAAACTGTCGCCTACACAAAAACACACTGGTCTGTGGAAAGAAGCTAACACTTCCTAGGTATTTTTAAGATGATCCCAGCTGTTAGCCAATTTAAGTAGCCATGACAACAATATTAAGATATTGAAGAAGCAACCTGTAATAACAGAAAGTTTCTGTTTTAAAATGGCCCCTATCTCTTTCTACCTTGGTGAAATAATTGGGTTAAGAGGTACCTCGATGATATCAGGTTAACTCACCACACATTTAAATTTTTGGTAACAAAACTTTTCTGAATCAGATCATTTCTATCACTATATGGTTACAAAGCCTCAATCATAATAAACAGAATCTCTAGACATTTCTTCTGTACATGGACTTCTCACTCCCACTTGGAATGGAGATGTGAAATTAAGAAGAAGCAATACTTCTGCATCAAATTACAAACATAAATTTTACAAACACAATTTTTAAAATTTTCCTTTTAAGATTTTACCAAAGATATTCCAGTATCCTGGCTAAAATAAACCTCATGGAGAGTATTGGTGCGATATGGTTCATAGAGTCAGGAAGAGTCAAATATAACTGAATGAACAGCAAAGACAATGAAAAGGTGTAGAGAAAGAACAATACCTCAGAGTTACTCTTGCAAGTAAGAGACAATAATTATTGCAGGCAAAAATGTTTACTTAAGAAATGTCATTTGTCATCATGGACTTGCGAGTACCTCATTTATATTTTCTCTCATATGGGTCAATATATTTTTATGGGGAGGTAGGGAAAGGTGGGGTGAAATGCAATTCTATCAGTGGGGGTAATTGCCATGGTGAAAACTCTCCACCAATGTAGGTCAGAAATACTTTTTAAATTTACATTTTTAGAGAGTTTACTGGGATAGTTAGCACTCAGATCTTAAATAATAGGCATCCAAGGTATGGCTTGAACCTCTAAATCATTTTACAGTTTGTAGGAATAAAAATTTATATTTCCAGATATTGTGTAAAGGGGGATAGGCAGTAGGGATAATCAGAATGTGATTTCTGAAAAGAGTCATTCAGGACATGCTTTTCTTTTTCAAATTCCCAGCAAAGTTTTCTTTCTGACATTGAAATGAAGCTGAATCACATCTTAGTGATCTCCAAGGATTTGAAACATAGAGGAGATGAAACTATGGTTATATGGTATACCAAAGCTTGAAATTGATAACTGTAATAGAATAAGAGTGAACTCTTGGACTCCACATCAAAGGTATTTTTCCCTTGAAATATCTAAATTTATCAAATAACAATAAAACATTCAAGTACACAAAAGTACAATTAAAATCATTCAAAAATCACAAACTTCATCACTTTTAGGTGGTTTTCCAATATTCTCTATTTTTTAAAGAAGACAATTAGAAATGGAAATCCTAGCTTCCTTCTGAACATTTTTTCTGTATTTATTCATGAATATATTTATATAGATGATTATATAAACATGATTTTATTGACAATGTCTTTTTTGTTTCTGCTCAGTATTTATGAGTGTGGGTTTAATTTCATTTTAGCCAACATATACCTTGCTGCATCATAGTTTTATTTACTCCAGATAACTTCTCTCATATTTCTTTGTATTCTTCATATCGATGCTTAAATATAATAAATGCTTAATGAAATATAATGAATTCATATTTATCTTTATTTACATGTGAAATAATAGCATTATATTCCTGTCATATGACAAAGAAAGTTTCTCAAGATAAAGTATTGTGCATTATTGAAAATTTCCAAACATGCTGAATGGAAAGGTTCCATCTTGTTTTCTCTTTTATCTCTCTTTTCTATCATTGTCTTGGGGCAGAGAATGGAAATCTCAAAGACATTGCTAAAAAGTCAGAAGATGGAAAATGTCTTGTTTCTCCATAGCTCCCCAGCATGGGATACATTTAGATATACCTGAGAAGCCAACAGTTGTTCAAACTTGGGCAGAGCCTGAAGATTCCAAACAGTGCAGGCAGAGAGGACAGCAGGACAACCATTCACTTTTCTGTCTCCCATTTCTTAGGCCACAGTGGTGTGTACTTTTAAATAGTAACAGATTCTATAGTGCTAGCAGCATTGAAAACACACTTGCCAGGTATCAGCCACTCTATCTCAGTGAAAAACAGATTCCCCCTAGGATAATGGAACATTTCATCAATTCAGCAGATGGCTTGTGGGGAAGAAAATATAATATGAATCCAAATGACCTAAAGTAACCAAAAGAATAGGAGAGCAATGACAGTCTGGTGGCAGCAATATGTGTTTTCATGTAGGCTTGACTAGTTATTCTAGAAAATGGACAGTCCACTTGACTCCCAGGTGAAAATGATTGTCAGAGAATGCATTTGAATGAGAACTCATTCCTTGCTTAGAGTGTCTAAGCATCATGATGATTGTATTAGTGGAAAAGTGCCTTCTGAGACAGCATCCTTTTTGAAACGGATTCATCTCTTATCTGTAAAACTTGTTGTTTCATTTATATAATCCATAAATTCCTTTTTTTCTTTTAATTTGTGAACCTGTAGCATTGGACTAGCCTGTTTAGACCTAGTCCCAAATGAATATATGATAAGATTTGAGAAGTAATATATACTCAAGAATATTTTTTAAAAAATAATGAAATGATTGAATTTATAACTATATCTTTAATATAAATATTTCTGGAATCTATCTACTTGATTTTATTCCAACATTCTTAAGGTTTCCCTAGCACTTTGTTTAGATCTCTCTAATTTCCTCATACTGACCCTGTCATTGTCCTTTGTTATTATAGTAAACTATGCCAATTTTAAATCCCAATAAATTTTTGTTGAATGAATAAATGATCTCTGGTGCCATTATTAAGAGGTGATCCTTCTATCATCACTGATTATGAGATCTCCATGATAATATATGTATATATGTAAATACATATGTATATAAAGTATGGTATGTTCATATGTAAGCATATATCTTTATATATGTATTTTTATTATCCATATATAACATAGAATCAGAGAGGGTTAAAGCTACTAGAAGGCTTTAGACATCATTAGACAAACTTGCATTATGCATATCACATATCCATTCAGCAAAGCAGAAATTGTGAGCTGGGATTTGAACCCATACCTTCTGATAACAAATTTAAAAGCTCCATCATACAATATTTTACCTTGAATTTAAAATCAGAGAATAGTTTAGACACAGAAAGAAACTGGCTTGATATGTATTCATCTCAAACAATTTAAGTGGGTCTTCAAAAAAAAAGACTTGATGAACAGCTTATATTTTAGTTTTAACACAATGCCAGTATTCCCTAAGTATATTCTTCAATACTCTCAGGACAAAGTTAGAAATAAAGTAAGAGATTACATTTGAAATTTACAAATGGAGAGTTGGCATGTAAGCTAAACAACAGCCTTATTAGAATAGAAGACGCTGCCTTGACATTTGTTTTGCAAAGCCCTTCACAGATTCATTGAGGTTATATATAGCACTCAACACATGAAAAAGATTAAGATCTTGCTCCTAGAGGCAATCCAAAAAGGTAAATAATTCATTGGACCAAATACAAGAAACATTTTATGCTAAAATTTCAGGAAATCTTGTTTTTTACAGAGATCATCTCATAAAATTGAATACAAAAACTACCTTGAAAAGTTCCCTTTGATACTGAATCCAGATTTTACTGTCTCAGATTCTATTAGTGAATTCCACATTATGCTCCATGTATATATCTTAACAGCCTTTTTATCTACTTCAATTGTGTGCCATTGTGTGCGGTCTATGTTTTTTATCTCAAAGTAATAATAATGTGAGTTGTCTGAGTTCTCCATTGACTAATTCTCTTCACAACCTGTCCTATCTTATGAGAAAAGTTTCATAAATAACTGTGGCCCAACTTCATGGCTGTGCTTTCATTGATGAATTCAAAATTGCATGTGGCTGATCTTAAAATGATTGCCATACAGTGAAATATGAATAAATGTGTAGAAAATGTTTTAGGAAAAATACCCCTGTAATTATAAAACTGACCTTATGATACAGATAGAACCTACTATAGAGATACAAAACTCAGATATATGAATGTTCAAATTTAATAATGTGCCTTCACCTCCAAGCAGAATTGAAAATTAGGCAAAGTATAGCATAAATGTACCACCATTTGATTTTGGGATCTTTATCTCAGGATTTACAATGATTCGTTTCGGTTCCTTTGAACCAGAAAGGGTATTTTATTTTTGGTACTGTTTAACTTTTAACCATCCTCTCTCTCTCTCTCTCTCTCTCTCTCTCTCTCTCTCTCTCTCTCTCTCTCTCTCTCTCTGTCTGTCTGTCTCTCTCTCTCTGTAAATTTATGTGTGTGTGTTGTAAAATAATTAACAGTATACAATTAGATGAATATTTAATTTCTATTGAAAACTACATGCATCTGATACATAACTTAACTAAAATGGCAATAATTGTTATTTTCTTTTCACAAACCTTTTTTTTATTTGTTGCAGTTTTAGATTAGACATACCATTTCATTGGTATGCAGGCAGGGGAAATGATGAAATTTCCTCTTTCAGTGTAAATCAGCATTTCCTCTGCAACTTTTACTCTTCAAGCCTGGGGAGATGAGCTCTTAAATGACACACCCAGGGTTGATCAGCAAATATTTGTCAAAGGCAGAATTTGAACACATCTTCCTCACTCTAAAGTCAGGTCTCTATCCACTGTATTTATTATGCTACCTTCCAGCTGCACATATACTAGGTGTTTAATAAATGCTTGTTGAAATGGATTTCATGTTTGTGTTATGCCCATTGCCTACTATAAGTCACTTAATTAACTTGTACCCAAACCATTTCCACTCCAGTCTTACTTAATGATAATACCCATGGACTTAAAGGAATAAAGCAAATATCAAAGGAGTAATAGCAAAAGCAGACATCTTCCAAGGATCCCATTCTCCCATTCAGTTATCTGAATAATCCGATTGACAGAAGAACAAGGTACAAGTCTATGTCCAATGTAATAGAGTTAGAAAGGCAACAGTGATTGACAAGAGTTCCACATCTTAAGTGAAACAGAATACCAGGTACTCTCCCAACAGAATACTTAAGTTGTGTTAGATGATGGAAAAACCAATAATAGGGTGTGCTCATACAGAACGATTATGTGGCATATGAATGAAAAGAGTTGGCCCCTAAAGACTTTACACAAGAAACAACATCAGACATGACAGAAATGCAGCATTAGATAAGAAAAAAAAACAAAAACACCAAAACTACATACGTAGAATAATTTGAAGGAGAATGACAGAGACTAACCTAAATATATGGGAGGATTTCATTAAATTCAGAATAGCTACACTTAACTCTGTGGTATTGGAGGTAACAGGGATTTCTGACTACATATGTATATTTTGCTCCAAGCTATTACTGGTGGTTTGCTTCATTCATCTGGGGAAAAAGAAAATAGAATTTATTTTCCATTGCCATTTTCATACCTACTACATAGAATCTCACTTCACCAATGTGTATGCACAAAAATCGTGCATCTCAATGGCTTGGCCAATTTGTTTGCTTTTGACTGTTATCCAAGCAAGATTTCTCTGTTAAGACTCTAAATTCCAGCATCACTTTATTTGCAATGGGAAGTTTCATGGAGATTATTTGATCTCTGAAGTCGAAGTGCCATCTTGTGCCCAAGGAAAGCATTAGAAACATTTTTTCAATGCCAATTTTGCACAGCAAGGGGGGTCAAGCAAAATGTCTTTGCATACTGTAATATGCTATTGATTAAACACTAAAATGTTAATAAAGAATTTTTTGCATTTAGCCTCAATTTTTTCCTCAGGGGAAAAAAATTCAAAACAGAACCACATATATTCAGTATTTCTGCTGCCTCAGGAGTTAAAACTATACATTCATTCCCCTGATATTTCACTCTGCCTTTTGTTATTACAGAAATAACAGCAAAAAAGGGGGATGCTAGAGGTCTCCTTCCATTGCACAACAATAAAGATTGCTTAAGACTTAAGTAATAGTTCTTTCAGGACTGAGGGCAGGCCCCAGGCATTCTAATAAACCAGGACTGACTGTACCAATCATTCCACTTGGATCGGGTCCATTCTATTTCGAGAATTTAAATGACAGCAGGTCTCCAAATACTGTACCCAGGAGGGTTGGCCAATGCAAAACAATGACCAGATCTTTCTAACACAGACAAACTTATGTTTGGGAGGGGAAAACCATGCTTCTTTTGTTTAATCCATTAGCTTTTCACATGACTAACTGGAGATTTATGTTTCCTATAGTATCTCATATGCCAGTCTATGGATGGAGATAGGACTGGGGGCAAGCATAAAGAATGGAAAAAGGAGAGTGATGGGAGAGTGTGGACAGGGTTAAAAATAATGATAAGGACAAGGAGAGAGATCAGGATAAGAATAAAGATAAGGAGGGTGATAGGGATGGAGACCGGACTTGTGTTTCCATTCGTGCAGTGAACTCCCAGGCCAAAAAGCTCATTCTCCCAATATAGGTCAATGCCTTCTCTACAACAATAGCTATCATAGCTATTGGCATTCTCTTGACCCTGGGGCCCCACATCTGCTACTTCTTCACTTATCTTCCTTGTCTTTTTCTATAAAGAGCAATACTTCAAACTGGTGCCTCCTCTGATTCATATCTAAGTGATGATATGAAATTCAAAACATTTCACTTTTTGACAAGTACATCCCCACTTGCTTTATATGATCTCCCCAAAGTCCTCAATCTTTGTATCCAATATATTAGTTATATCTAATATATAGTGATATCATAAGTAAATGAGCAAATGAATGACAATGCACTTCAGCAATCTTTAATTCAATAAATGTTCTTGGTCTTCCAACAAATCACTTCAGTACATTTATCGCAGGGCCATTTTTCACCAATTCCTTAGAACAGTCTATATCTACACAAATCCTTATTTTAACAGACTCTTTTTATTTTCAAAATGAATTTTATCAGCATTCCTAACACAATGTATTTTTTCAATCTTTTTTACTCAAATGTTCCTATGACAATGGAATAATTCCTTAATATATATTATCTCATTTCTACTACAAAATAACCTTATGAAGAATGATAAGTAGAATTAAATTCAATTTATAGGAAGTGACTTGTCTATGATCATTGGGCTAATAAGTTTCATTGGAAGAGTTTAAGCCACATCTTCCTAACTCAATCTGGGACTTTAGCCACTATCCCAGGCTACCTCTAAATACCAGAAAATAAATCTGATTTTCAGATCATTTACTGCTTTTGCCTTTATTAACTAAATTACTCCCTCCCCCATACACAGACAAACTTAAATTACTACCACCAGTACTATCATCATTATCATCATCATCTCAGATTAAGCTTTACCAAAAATTGTCTCCTTTCCTTTGGTATAAGTGAAGTTGTCAGATATCGACAAAACCACATATATCAGAAAAGGAAGGATAATGCCAACAGAATGTTCTTATCCTCTTAGTGGACCTCCCATAATAGATCAGACAATTGGGAAAATCCATGACCAGTCAATTTTGAGTGCTGCTGGTCTAAACCAAAGTTTCCCCAACTCTGAGATCAGCACTCCACTGTTATCAATGAATAAAAAATGCTTCAGCCAAAGGAACACTCATGCATCTTTCAAATGATTATTATTAATAGATGATCATAATTACTCATTTGACTGCTTTTTCATTATTTGGTACAGCTTTTATGTTGCCATGTTCTTTGGGAAGACAACTTCTATATCATAAGTTAAAGTGAGAAGTACTTTATAAAAGGATAAATTTGACACAGACTAGCAATTTTAAAGTTATATATTTTTCCCTGATGAAGAAACTCCTTCTTCCAGTGCAGACTGGCTCCAGTTAGAGAAATAAAAGGTTCGATGACTTGCTCAAGTTTCTCCAGGCAATAGTTGCCAGAAGACAGATTTGAACCCAGGTGGCCAAAATTTTGAGTCTGACCTGCTGGTATACCAGTCTGTCTCCATAAATGAGATGCATTTGGCAAATTACCAAATAACCTCATTTGGATGGAGTCCAAATGGATTAACTTTGTACCTAACTCTGCTGTTTATCAAATGATGCTATAGTGAAATTCTAATGTATTTCTGCTAGAATTATTGTAACATTTAGTAATGATTGGAAAGGCAATTTCATTCTTCACGTCAAAGGTTCATTAGACAGCTGTAATGCTGGGTTGGTTTTCACTAATGAGATGAGAATTGAACTGTTTCCAACAAGGATGCTGACAGATTATGCCACTATTTCCTATTTAGTGATTTAAAATACAAATGTCATCCAACCCACTCTTTTCTTTTTGCTTAATTCTGGGTTTAGTTTATTTTATCCATATAATATGTATCCAAGACAGGTATAGCTTCTTCTGACAGTATCCTGATTTCTCTAGGAAACATAGATCCATCATTTTAGTTATGATATTGATCCAGTGAAGCTATATTGCCCTGATTCATGCAATGCCACAGACTCTGAAGAATTAACATTTTCGGTCATGTAAAGCCAATAGGAAGATAAATGGTGGGTGTGGTTAGTTTACACTTTATTGTCAATGTAGAACTGCACTCCAATGCTGTGTAAAAATATCAAAAATAAAAAGATAGAGGAGAATCTTGATTGTTTAGGAAGAATAAGGAATAATTGATAATATTTCATGAAGTTTTAAAATATCTACAAACACAATATTCAAGATTCCATTTTAGAATCCAGTACAATGTATATTTCTATACATGCAGACATACAGGCAGTCACATACACATATAAGTGTGTGTATACATGCATGTACACACAGATATTTATATGAATCTGAGTAATATACACATGAATATTATATGCACACATATATGCATGTGTCTGGATGCATATTTATATAACATATGGTGATGTTCAGACCAACCATATTGTGAAGTCTCTATAATGCAGAATCAGTGAGCTGATGCTGAACTCAAGAAAAATAAAATCTTAGTAGCCCCTTTTATTCTCTTTGTCACCCACGCCATTATTGCTGCTATCAGCTATATAGCTTTTCTTGGTCAAATGCAACAAATATCACCAATAACTTAGTTGCAGTTGTTATTCTGGTGATATAACAATTACGACTAATTTCCTTTTCTCTGCTACATTAAGATTTACAGTACATTATTCTCATAATATTTTCCAGGTCAAAAGATTTTCAGTGATTCATCAGAGATTATATATATATATATATATATATATATATATATGTATATATATGTATGTATATATATATATATATAGATACATATATATGTATCTATATATATATTATTTGTTCTAAATGGGATGAAATTTCTGATCTTAATTGCACATCCCTATCTTTTCTTTCACTTAAATAAACTATAAAAATGACTTTTGAGCAGATTCTTCTGAAGAATGTAAGTACATTGTGAACAGGAACTGGATCATTTTTTGACTCTGTATTTCTATTACTTAGTACAGTTCCAATAAGCATAGAAATTACTTAAAAATGCTTATCAATTGGTTGACTGGTGCCATTCTTCTACTTACTAATACATCCCATTACTTGTTGTTTTTTCTCTTTCCTTCACTACTTCCCCTTTTTTTTAGGTTTTTTTTTTTTTTTGCAAGGAAAACGGGGTTAAGTGGCTTGCCCAAGGCCACACAGCTAGGTAATTATTACGTGTCTGAGACTGGATTTGAACCCAGGCACTCCTGACTCCAGGGCCAGTGCTTTATCCACTGCGCCACCTAGCTGCCCCACTACTTTCCTTTAAAAAATTCTTTCATTCTGTTCTTTTTCTCACCCTTTTCCTGTCTCTCCTTCTATATCTGTCTACTTATCTGTATGATTGACTCTTTTTGCCTTCCTCCCCCCTAATCTGTGGGCCCTCTCTCCCACTCTGTTCCTATTTTACTGAATGTGTATATATGTGAGAGAGAGAGAGAGAGAGAGAGAGAGAGAGAGAGAGAGAGAGAGAGAGAGATGCAGAGAGAGAGAGAGAATGAGTCAGAGAGTCAGAGAGAGAGAGTATGAGAGATAGTCAGAGAGAGAGAGAGAGAGAGAGAATGAGATAGAGATAGAGAAGAAGAAGGAAGAAGAAGAAGGAGAAGGAGAAGAAGAAGAAACAACTATTGTTCAAGGTCCCTAAAAGTGGACATAGAACTGCTGTTTTTTTTTTTCCTCCAGATAGACAAGCAGCAAGTGATAAAGAGAAGTGGAGGGGATGGGGGCCTAAGGGTCTTGTCATCTTCAAATTTGTAGCTGGCAGACGTGATCTCAAGCCTGCCAATATCTACCTCTGCTGTTCGGCTTTGTACAGAAACAACCCGACAGGCATCTCTCTTGTCCTCTTTTCTTTCTCTTCTCTTTTACCATTAGGTCTGAGAGAAGGTCCTGTGGCTGTTGCTCTGAACTCCTGCAGAGCCCACACATCCAATGAGATGCTAAGATCAGACCTAAAGGTTTTCTTTTCTTTTCTTTTGGACTAGAAATATGCTAGGAAGAGAAGAGCTACAAACCTAGTTACTAACCTAAAATCATGATAAAATAGAATGCAACAGGAATTGCTATGGAAGCTTCTTAAAAGAAGTAAACTTTTTATTTTATTTTACCCCTATATTTAACAGAAAAATGTATTGTTTGACATATCAGGTATAGAATCACTGCTTACAAATTGTTAGAACCAAAGGTGTATCATTATATTTGAGGTTACCTTTGGGGTTGAGAGGAGGATTTGTTTCTCAAAGTGCTCTGACCATGTAGTGAGAAGATCCAGGAAGGGATCTTATTGTTGGACTCTTTGGATTCAATGGATCTTATCCTATCCATTCTGATCTTCAGGTCATAAATATAACAAATCAATCAGTCCATCAACAGGTATTTATGAAGCTCCCAGTGATAGAATACAAAGAAAAAATAGTCATTGAAGAGGTTCCAACTGGAAACTGCAAATAATATCACCAAATATCACCAAAAAATTTGATGGATTATAAATCTGCATGTTATATGTGTATATAAATATATGTATGTATGTACATAAATGTGTATGTGTGTGTGAATGAATATCTGGAATAAAAGATAGTTTGAAGAGGGAGGTCCTTTTTAGCACTATATCAGTGATTCTCTGATTTACATTTACCACCATGGGCAAGTCACAGCATCCACAACCACCTCCTAAGGTAGAAGATTTGATCTGATTTGCCTGGTAGAGGCTGCCATAGATACCTTTGATGCAGATGACATTAATAATAATTGGTTGAATAATCAGAAGAGCAAGAGTCTCAGGGGAGAAAGAACTGGGTTTGGATTCAGAGATTCACCATCCTATTTGTTCCTGTGTGGTGTTGGAAAGACATTCCCTGCCTTTCCTCCTCGGTATTCTATTACATTAAATGAAGAATTGGAGGAGATGATTTGAAGTATATAGGAATCTTTGTGTGGCTAACAGAAAGGTAGAACAGACATGTCTAGCCTCTTCTCCCCTGACAATTTTGTCATGGGAGACTTTAATTTCTACTAAGATGGGAAGTAAGATTTTGGAATCAGTGGTCATCACTTTGCTCTTCTCAAAAAAATGGGCTAACAGACTACAATTATTTCTATCTACTCCCTTAAATATTTTTAATCAAGAGAATATACTCAGATTCAAACTAACTTGAAATTGCTTTGTCTTATTTATTGGGGGAAGTTCTATTTCTAAGTTTAACCCTTTTCATATCAAATACCAGTTCCTCAATGAACACACATAGTAAGTAGCAAAGAATTCATCCAAATCATAGCGAAATAGAAATCAAAGCAGGTATATGTAGAGGACATATACCAGTTATTATAGAAGGAGCTTCCCCAAAGGAAAGGAGAGGTAAAATAGAATAAGATAGTTCATGTAAGTGAATCAGGAAATAGCATTTGTAATGGTATGGAAGGGGGGAAGGTAAGGGGGAATGAGCAAGCCTTCATTCTCATCAGAAAAGGCTCAGAGAGGAAACAGCATGCACACTCAATAGGGAATAAACATCTAGAGGAAAAATGAGAGAAGCAGAACAAGATGAGGTGAGGGGGGATGTGGGTGATAGAGGAGAGGGTAGATCATAAGAGAGGATAGTCAAATAGAACACATTTTCTTTTTCATTTTTTGCAAAGTGGTAGGATTTTGTGGCCTGCCAGGGACCTCAGGACTGGGTGGTTGCTAGGTCTCTGGGGTGGGACGTAGGCTTGGGCACTCGGCCCCAGGGATGGTGCTCTATCTGCTGCACCACTCTGCTGCCCCACGGCACATTTTTGAAGAGGGACAGAGTGAATGGAGAGAGAAAATATAATAAATGGTAGTGGGGAGGAATGGATGGAGGGAATTAAAATCAGCAACAGCAACTGCGAAAAAATATGGAACTAACTTCTCTGATAGACTTAAGATAAGAGAGACAAAGCTGAAGGTATCAAAACACAGTTTGGAACACATTTTTTTCTCTTTCACTTTATTTCTTATGAGGTTTTTTATGTTTATTCTTACAACGAGAATATTTTAGAAATGTGTAAATAAATTAATGAATATAAAAAAAATACAGGAGGAACCTTCTCACTGGCAACAGGATAGATCAGCTTAATTGAGAGAGAGAGAGAGAGAGAGAGAGAGAGAGAGAGACCTCAATCTCACCCAAAGGGAAACTCTTCAGGAGCAAGCTGAAGATAGGAATATTCTGGAATATGCCAGCTCCTCTTGCATGTTCCCAGATTCTTTTCCTTCAACAACCTGAAATGGGGCTAACTCCTTTCCATGCTCCCTTCAGAAGCTAGAATCTAGGAGCTCCTGAAGTGAAGCAAATTGAGGTTTGAAGTGTCTCACAGAACTTGAAACTTGAAGAATCCCGAAGAGGATCAAAAAAGGTTGAATCACTTCAACTTTCCCCATTTCTGTCCTGCCACTCATAGAGAATAAAACATTCATCCTCACCAGTAAAGAGGGAATCCCATAGCAATTAACCCTGGGACAAGGATGACACGAGTTTGTTTTCGTAAAACTCAAAAGTCAAGACTCTTTTTTAAAGTCTCTAAGCCAGGCAACTCCTCAATAAACAGTAATTGAAGTATGTGACAAGTTGAATCTTTTCAAACACAAATTGCTCCTTGCCTTTTATTTTCACCCTTTCTTAATTTGTATCCTAGAAGTGTAACATGCTTTTGACCAGAAGTGTTGGCAGAAAAGATTTGAAAACTCAAGTCTCACACAACGTGAGCTTTGACACCTTTGTTACTTTTCCCTGTAAAAATGACTCCATCTCTCTTTACATTTGAATAAAGGAATCAGAGTTGCCACATACAATCAATTTATACAAAGGCAAATTCAGTTGAACAGTGTCAAAAACGTTCTTCCTTTTTAATATTTGTAGGATAAAAACATTCTCTTTTTCTGCAGAGTGGTTTGTGTAATGGATGCTTTCCTCCCCTTCATGCCATTTATACTAATATACTGTAGGTTTTAAATTCCTTTTTTATATCTGATGCTTCCCCAAATTTGATACTTTTCCCCCAAACAGTTCCAATGGAAAACAATTTTTTTAATTCACTTTCTGAGCTTGATCTTCAAATTCAGGACTCAGGCAAAGCATAGAGAAGATGGATGGGAAGGGCAATTTATGAAGGATTTAATGTTAATTCACTTTATGCTTCCATGATAGTCATCACTATTTCTGCTTCTTATTCCTATTTTCATTTTAGTTTTCCTCTATCAAATCCTTTAAGGGTATCCTTGTTTTTCTTCTCAGAATCATTTTAATTAAATCTAATCAGGAGATTTTTTTTCTTAAAATAGAATGTGTCTTTTATCACCAGATGCAAAACAGTCATTTACTCTAGAAATGACTAATGCAATTTTATCGAATGATTGAAATTGGAAAAATGGAAATTTAGAAAATTTCTCCTTATTCTTCTCTTTTCTTAATTATATTTTATCATCAATCTCCCAAACATTTAAGACAATAATAACTGACATTTATATAATAAGTTAAATTCAACAAAGCTCTTTATATTCCTTATCCCATTTGAACTTTACAACCTCATGAGACAATAACTGAGTAAAAGATAATTCCTATTTGAAAGATGAGGCTACTAAGGCTTAGAAAAATGAAATGAATTTCCCATGGTTGTTATCATCAGTCAATAAATAGTTATTAACAAAGAGTTAGGTGCTGTGCTAAAGTTCATCATCACCATCAATAAGGATTTGTTATCTAATTATTTGCCAAATGTTGTGTTAAGTGCTGATGAGACAAAGAAAGGCAAAAAAGAATTTCATGTTCATTTAGGCCAATAACCTAAAAACAATTGTGAACATACAAGACATATACTGAGTATGGAAGGTAATCTCAGAGGTAAAGCACTAGCTATAGGGAAGAAGAGAAAAGGCCTCCTGCAGAAGGACAAATCTGAACTGGAGCATGAAGAAGCCAGGAGGCACAAGTGAGTAAAAAGCTCGTGCCAGATATGGGGGGCACCAAGTATAACAATGAGTTGGGAGATTCACTTCAATTAGATCATAGATCATGGATGGGAAGAAAGTAGATATGAGAGGAATTAAGAGACCAACCCAGGATGCTTCATTTTATTCTGGATTTTTTGAGTGGTTGATGGAGAATAATATGAGTCAGACTTGCACATTAGGGAAATCCCTTTGGATTAGGGAAATCCACTCCCCTGAGTGGAAGATAAAATGGAATGTGGAGGCAAATGAAGGAAGGAGAAAACTGGAAAGTTATGGCAATATTCCAGGTGTGAAATGATGAGAGGCTACACTGCGTTGGAAGCTATAGGAGTGTAAAGGTGACATATTTAGGAAATTTTGTAGATACAAATGACAAGACTTGGTATCAGATTGCTTTTGTGAGGTGAATGAGAGTGAGAAATAAAGGATAACAGCAAGATTATGAGCTCAAGTGACTGGGGCAATGATAGTGCTCTTGCTTGTTAAAGGAAAATTCAGGAGAGAGGAGGATTTTGAAGGGAAATAATGAATTATGTTTGGGGCATATTGAGGTGGAGTTGCTAATGGAAATCCAGTTAAGATATCCAAGAGTCAATTCATGATCTTCAATCCTATATAGCCATTTGGAGGTAAGAAATAAAGTTAGAGTTGGATAAATAAATGTGAAAATCCTCCATATAGAGATCAAACAAGATAAATTCATAATAAAAATGAATAGTTAATATTGATGAATCCATGGGAGCTGATGAGATTAACAAGTTAGTTTTGAGGGAGAAGAGATGAGGGTTAAGTGATAGGATCTTGAAAATACTTGAAAGCATAGTGTATGCATAACAAATAGATAAATGAACCTGGAAGGATATGTTGTGAAAACCTTCAGAGAAGAGAGTATCAAAGAGAAAAAGGTGATTGACAGTTTACAAAGTTGTAGAGAAGGCAAGCAGATTAAAGACCATTTGATCATCAATGTCAGAACATTGATAACTTTTGTGATAGAAGCTTTAATAGAAGCAGGAAGTCAAACTCAAAAGTGTTTGGAAAGAGTGGAAGATGAGAAAGTCAAGGAACAAATTGAGAAGGCTTCCTCAACAAGTTGAGTCACAACAGAGAAGAGGGTATAAAAGACGATACTAGTTGCAATGGTAAGAGCAAATTAAGAATAAAGGAGACAAGGGTGTATTTGGAGAAGAGTTGTTATTCTTTGCATTTATTTTTTGTTTTTATTTTATCTTTTATTGTTATTATTTTTTATTATTTTTATTTTGTATTATTTAATAATTGCCCAAGGTCACAAAGCATTAAGTATCTAAGGCTGAATTTGAACTCAGGTCCTTCTGACTCCAGGGCCAGTTCTCTATTCACTGTGCCACCTAGCTGCCCCAGTCCTTTGTTCTCAAAGAAGCCTATTAGGGAAGTGCTTACATGACAAGCACATAAACTGGATTCAAGTGAGGGAGTACTATGCTGTCACCAGTCTCACTTGCTCCTCCAGAGTCATCTAAGTCCAGTGACCAGATACGAATCAGGAAGACTGGAAATGACCCTAGATACAAAACAATCAGGGTTAAGTGACTTGCCCAGCATGACACAGCTAGAAGCAGCCTCTTAATCCACTACAGAAAGAAACTGAAGATTAAGGAAATAAAATAATAAGGTAGAGAGTTAATGTATTATAGAACAGAAGATATAAGATCAGTTGTATACTAAAAGGTTTTGCCTTGGCAATAAGGGCAAAACTACTTGTGAAAAAGGGTGAACTAGGAGTATGGCAGAGAAATCCATGCATGAAGTGAAGTGAGGAGGAAAAGACAAAAGCATTTTTAACAAATGGGCTCACTTTTTCATAAAATGTGAGTCTACATTTAATGCTTAGAGAATGATCAGGGTTAAAGTGATAGCATGAGAGAGCCTTGAGAAGTGATAATCCTATTTAGAAGAGTGACACAGGGGATGTTTTTTTAATATTCAGCTGTTTTGTCATGCCAAACTCTTCATGACCTTCCATGGAGTTTTCTTCTCAGATACTTGAGTGGTCTTCCATTTCCTTCTCCAGTGTAAAAAGACAAACAAGTGAAATGACATGCCCATGGTCACGTAGCTAGCATGAGTATGAGTTTGGATTTGCACTCAGGCCTTTTCTCATTTCAGGTCAAGGCATCTAGTTCCCTCTAGGCAATCATTTCAAAGGTATAAAAGAGTTGCCTTGCTGCAATCGAGCTTTTGCATGGCACAATGCTCTTCTCCAACTCAATTCAGCAATACATGAATAGGAGCTAAGTAAGCAAATTGTAGGGACAGTACAAAGCTGGGACTTGGAAAGGCATGATACATGATAGAATAAAGATCAAGGGACTTCAGTTGGGAAAATATTGTACAGTTGAACTGTTTCAACAATGAATCAAGCAATATATGGAAGTGGAAAGAGTGTGGTCAGTACAGAAGTGATAGCCTGGGAAAGAACTAAATGGTGCAGATTGGAGAACATAAAGAGGATCAAGAATATGGTTATGGTGAATGAATCAGAGGGTAAGGGAAAAAAGGGAAGGAATTGTAATGTTAATAAATATGGAAATATAACACTTATGGTTGGTGGTTAAATAAAGAGTATGATCATATCTGTTTCTTGTTAAAATGAAGTAGTGAAATGAGATAACTGAATGAAAAGTGCTCAGGAGAAATGAGTAGCTAAGGAATTGGACAATTAGAGTATTTGAAGGAGTATAAATATGTATGCTGAATTCCTCCAGTCTAAGGACAAGGGCTGGGGAAGAGAGAAAGTCAGTCTTTGAACTCAGTAAAAAAGTAAGAATAATGCTCTGGGAATCATTAAGTGATAAGTATATACTGATTGAACTTCAAAGGAAAAGAAGTTACTCAATAGTGATGGAAGTATAATCTAATGGCTTGGCAGGGCAATCCCTTTGATAGAACAAGAGTTCAAGAGATTCCAGAAAGAGGACTGTGCAATATTGAACTGAGTTACCAGGAAGTCAAGATAGGGAAGAGGAAAGAAAATGTCCAGTTCACAGAAAGAATAAAGGGGTTAAGGGTTTGGAATCATGATTAGGACTAAAAGTAAAGTTTGAAAGTGCAAGATAGATGAGAGGTAGAATGACAGCAAATTGTGATTAGATAAATGAATTTAAGCACTCATAAACATGAAAGTGGAAACCTTATAGGTGATGGCAAAATCAAGACTATGATGATTTCTCTATGTAGCTAAAGTAGCATAGATTAGGTCATGGGAAACGAATAATTTAGGGATTATCACTATGTAGGTTGTATCCTTTTAGAATGAAGATAGAAGAGAAAGACTATGAGCCATACTCTAAATTCATTGAGAAAGAAATTGCATTTCCTTAGGTATTGACAGATGAGAATTTTGATAAATTTGAATCAAATGAAACTCAAAAATAGGTCACACAGTAATAATATTGGTAGTAAGAGAATCTGGAAATGATATTATGGAATGAGGAATGGAATACCTCCCGCCATGACCAGGAATTTATGGAGTATGAGTTAAAGAATAACCAGAATTAGAAAGGGTTGACACTGGCAGCAGGAAAAAACAGGGAGAGCCAGAACGTGCAGGGAGAAAGGAAGGGAAGGTTTAAGATGAAAGGACTGTAACTGTGGAACATTCTTTCTAAAGAATGAATAATGGAAAAGCAAAGATTTGTAGTGAAATATTGTGGGGTTAGGAAAATAAGGGAAGAGAATATGATTTGAAAGAAGGAGCTAGGGAAGAGTCGACCAGTTCAGAGCAGTCTAACTACTGGTGAGTGAATCCTGAGAAAGTTTTGGTAGCTAGGGAAGTTTATTGAGGGAGACAGGTGATGAGATAATACAAGGAAGCCACCTTCTGTATCCAACCTCATGGCAGGTAGTGATATTTTTCTCTGCAAGAATCAAGAGGTTTAACTCATAACAAACAGTAGCAGGCAAAGGTATAGTCTGTGAAGTGGGAGTGCAGGACATCAAGAATGGATAACTTAGAGCAATGGGGTTGGAGAATTTCTTCTGGTGAAGTCCCAGAGTGAAAAGAAGTTACAGGTCAGTAACCTGGACCTGATGATGACATAGGACTTTCTGGGAGATTTCCAAGGAAGAAAAGGGGGGCACAAGTGGGTATCCAGAATCTAGGTAGATGCAGAGATTCCCAGTATAACTAGACTGTGGCAAAGTTAGTATGTGGTAGAGTAAGATTTTGATCTTGGGTCTTCCTGAACCCTGGACTAGCATATTACCAGTCATTTGACATTGCCTCCAAATGAAGGTCCAATATTAAATGACCAAACAGATGAGCTCCTCATCTTTGTAAGTCTTTGAGCAGAGACTGGTTGACTACTTGATGGTGAGTTTCAAGTGGAAAATGTATTTCTTATACTAGTATGAACTCAAAAACCCACTGAGGTGTCTTCCAACTTTGAGATTCTAGGCTTTTTCATTGCTTCAAATAAATTGTATTCCACAGATAATGCATTGTCTACACAGTTCATCAAAACATCACTAAACAGGAGTCTTGGGATCTGAATTCAAGTTCTGTCTCTACCAATCAATACCTATGTAATGTAGACAATGTTCTTGAAGTTTCTTGGCTGTCTCTATCCAATGTAGGGATTGGATTAGCTTACCTCTAAAATACTTTCTAACTTTACATCTGGGCTACAAGTTTCTGACCCTGTAGATTCCCTGGAACTCCAAGTTTAGGGACAGCTCCCTCAATCATACTATTGTATGTGCAGTAAATAAATTGACCTTATATTGAAGAATTAAAAGTCATGGTAATAAATATCAAAGTAAAAATCAAGCAAGCATTAGGTATTTATAGTGTAAAGCAATTAACGTGATTTGCAATAATCAGGGTCTATATGCTGTATCATTTTCCATCAAGAATTGAACATAATAATTCATGCTCCTTTTATGTTATACAAATAGGTGATGTAACTTACTTTATTATGAGGAAGAAAATCCTGAATGATCAGAGAAAGGAAATTATAATAATTTTAAAGGAAACTATATTTGAAGGTCACTCTTTTTACTTATTCAAAATAGATTTATATGAGCCAAACATTAGTGTGTGCAAAATATTTTTCCTTATACAGACACCTGTGTATTTATATGGTTTTATAAAAACTTTGAAGTTGCTATACTCTATGATATGCATTCACATACTGCTTTGCATAGTTTTATTGGAAGTATGGTATTCCATCTGATACAATCCACAAATGCTACCTCCTAATGAAAACTGGAAAGGGTTAAAATATTCCTTAGCCCCTCTGATCCAGAGTTACCCCTATAAAATGAAATCAGTGAAGTAGCAATGGACTAGATTTGATCTCTAGTATTTTTTTATTCCTTTCGTTCAGTACCAGGGCAGCTGGTGCTGCTCAAAAAATAGTCATCTCAGGAAAGCCAGGGGAAACAAAAGTCTCTGGGAGTGGCAGACATTCTAAATCATCTGGGACTTTAGGAAAATATCTGCAGTTTAACCCTTCTTTGCCCTTCCATTTCAAACACACTCATCACTCTAGAAATATGTCTCCAATGACTAAGAAGGAGAATAAACAAATACCTTTTATTTTTTAAAAATTTCTTTTGAAATACATAGGAGATCAATTTTCTCAGGCAGGAAGTGTCAGTACAAATAAACCTAGGACAAAGACCAGAAAAACACCTTATTAAATATATAAAATAAAATTTAAAACCTGCAAAACAGATTTTGGCATAAGATCGGAAAGAGACCACAATAATTGAAGACTAAATTCCTTTATAGGCATGAGTAAAGATTTTCATTTACTAAAAGAGCTCTGAACTACAGGAAGCTAATTGAACCCAAGGTGCAATGAGAAAGGAAGATGCCCTCCCTCAGAGTCCTTTGGGGAAGCAGTTCTGGATTTTTTTCACTTCTGTTTTTATTCTCACTTAACCAATACTTGCTGGTAAAAAAAAAAAAAAACTTTCAAATTAAGGTTGTTTGACTCAGTGATATCAATTTATATTCTACAAACTGATTTTAATGAAAGTTTTCCCTTCTAATAAAAGGAATTGAAACAAAAATCAAGAAAGGGTTTCCTTTTAAATGGAAACTGCCTTAGTAAATGAAAGTAATTCAGAAGATATTTTTTTTGAGTAACCAGAGCCAAAAAACAAAAATTCAAGAGTGAAGGAATCTATTTGCTTCCTTATTTATTTTGTTTTGTTGTTGTGTTAATAAAGAAAAAAAATATTTTAGACTTTTGTTAAAAGTCATCACTCATAACCTATTACGATAGATCATAATAATTTTATTTCTTTTTACTAGAATGGACACAATGACCCACTGAGGTGTCTTCCAACTTTTCTTTTTTCATTACTTCAGAAAAAATATATTCCACAGAGAATGCATTCTCTACACAGTGAGGAACATATATGTCTACCTTAGGTATATGTGTATGTCGGTGTATATATGTATCATATACATACACATATATTATGTGAAAGTATCAAATTCTCTGATGAATCTTGAGGAAGCTGTTGCATAAGGTGTGAGGCTGAACAGTATCTCAGAATCCCTAAGCTCATAGAATTACTGTTGTAAAGGGGAAAAAGATATTAGAGGTCTTTTGGCACAAACCTCTCATTTTGTAGAAGAAACTGAAGTTCAGAGTAGTCAGGTGTCTTCCAAGAGATCACATAAAGTCAGTATTCAAACCTATGATTTTTACCTCAAAATCCATCATGTCATATGCCAAGCTAACCTCATTCCCTTAAGACAACAAAGACCTGTCTAGTCAAACCTATAATTGAATAAAAGTTCATCATCAAATTAATTGAGTACTCATCTAGCCTTTGGTTAAAGGGAGGGCACCTATGTATTTTTTCCTCCTGCTTATGATAAAGAATTGGAAACACTATTCTAAGTCTTTCTTCCTTGAATTTTATTTGTGTTAAGATTAATATTAATACTACTTATGCTACGGTATCTTCTCAGATGTTGAGATGTCACTTGGTTGTTGAAGGCTATTCCATGATGATGACAATGACAATGTGTGGAAAGAGATCGAGTTCTGAAGACAAAGGATGTGATTTCAAATCCTTAATCTAACACTTAAAACATGTATCATCCCAACTGGTCTCACTGACCTTTTAAGTCCCTTCGAGCTGTAGAACCATGATCCTATTATGATATAGCTCCTCCTGTATCTCTGATACAAATTAGTCTGAAACTCTGTCCTGTAGTCTCAGGGTCTGTAAAAGAGTCCTACCAATAACAGTGGCAAACAAAACAAGGATGATGGTTACTTCTTAATAAAATATTGATCTTTCTCAAGGATGCCTGCTTTATTGCAATTTTGTGGCTTGTTGATCATTGTTTCTCTCTCTCTCTCTCTCTCTCTCTCTCTCTCTCTCTTCAATGGCTCTCAAATCATCCCCATGGTTTCAGGTATTAGTATCAAATCGATCAGAGGTGTCAATATCTATAAGTGGCTATAAGCCAGCTCACTTCAATGGAAGACAGAAACAAAAATATAATTGTAGAATATTTAACAAAATAATTAAGAACACAATAGAATAATGGTCATTGGTGGATGTTCTAAATCAATATGCAACCCATAAGGTTCTAGTTTCTATTTGACAACATAAAAGCAGATAACTTCACAAGTTCCACTATTTTATTACCAATTACCTGTTAGACACATTTAGTAGAAAGAGCTCTGGACCGGAATCCAAGGTCCCAGAATCCTAAGGGTGAATAGTAACTAGAGGCAGGTAGAGGGAGGTTGCTTTAGCAAAGGGCCCCAAGTTTCCCATGAAAACAAAGGCTTGGGCGGCTAGGTGGCATAGTGGATAAAGCACCGGCCTTGGAGTCAGGAGTACCTGGGTTCAAATCCGGTCTCAGACAATAATTACCTAGCTGTGTGTGTGGCCTTGGGCAAGCCACTTAACCCCAATTTGCCTTGCAAAAAATAACCTAAAAAAAAAAAAAAGAAAAAAAACAAAGGCTTATGTTTTCAATACTAACGTATTATCAATAATAGATTTTTGGGATGTTAAACATGGGGTACTATAGCATCTAAAGAACCAAATATAAGAATCACATAGGGGTTAATGGGGAGACACATGCTGGATACAATCACACTGAAATACTTTATCAATCATGTACTCTGAGGAAACAAGTTAAATGTAGGAAAAACAACTTCACACATTGACAAAACCACAGATCCATATGAATATATTTGGAGATATTGTCATTCCCAATAAAATAAAGCACCAATTCATTTTTATATTATCAGTGGTTCACAATTACAGAGGATTTCATAAATATTATTGTTTAATAAATAATTCTTTTTTCTGAGAATCAAAGTTGGTAGAACTAAATTAAATAAATTGTTTAAGATGATCAAATGTAAAAATGACTGCTTGAGAATTCATTTGAAATATATAAAAATATTATTTTTAAATATCTTCATTTTTTATAGATCTCATTGAAATAATTGACTTTCATATTTCTACCTACCAGCAAAGAGAGAATGAGGAAGCAGACATGGGTAAACGGAACAAAAAAAGTATTAATGGTAAAAAGAAACACAGAAAACAATTAGAAGGAAGTACAGAAGAGGACACAGATGATCAGGGTAGTATTGGAACTATTCTGTTAAATTTAATATATATCAAAAAACCCAAAAATCAAGTTCTAATAGTTTTACACAATTTTTTTATTTTCTTCATATACTGAAAGTTTGTGTTTTTTAAGTTCATAAGAAAATGAAAAAATAGTTTTTAAAAACTCTTATAAAATATCTAGACATAGAATCTGAAATAGCTCTCTTATTTGGTAGTTTTCTTATGTTCCTTGAAAAAGGTCACTACTCAAATCTAAGTACTTTCATGGACTTTGCCATATGTGCAGAATATTCTCTCTCCTTACCTCTGTCTCCTGCCTTCCCTTGCTTCCTTCAATCCTAGCTAAAATCTCATCTTCCACCAATTTATTTCCTGATCCTTTCTAATTCTAGTGCCTTCCCTCTGTTGATCATTTCAATTTTTTTAAATATGAACTTAAAATTAAATGTTTTTTAATTATTAAGTGTCTGAGGCCAGATTTGAACTCCAGGGCCAGTGTTGATAAACATATATTAAAAATCCTTTCATGTGAGAAAGACTTTGTTGCTACTGTTCACGTTTCCTTCTAGAATAGCAGGAATGACATCATGAATGGGATGCTTTGTACGTAATGTTGATATTTTCATTTTTGTCCTCCCTTTAGATTACAAGCTCCTAGTGAGCTGAGACTATCTTTACCCTTTGTCATATCCTAGTACTGCTTCACTCAAATCCAATTGCTGTGCAAGTCAAAACAGCCCCTTCATGGTGTCATTCATCCTCTTTGAGAAGGAAGGATCAACAACAATCCTAACAACAGCAGCACTAAACATTTAATAAATATTGATTGATTGATTGAGAAAACATTAAGTTCATATGCAAAAATACTATCTTGTTATGCTGTTTTGCTTTCAGTTTCAAAGATAAAAAATTCTGTATACATCCATATTTGTATGTATATTTATATAAGAATATATTCAGATCTCAAAAATGACAGATATGTGTGTTATATGTGCATATGTATATACAGAGAAAGATAACCTGTTAATGATTCAAACTATTTAAAGTGTTAAGTTGAGAATATGATTAAAAATTCACTATGGTGTTTGCTTAAAACCCTGTTTAGCATGAATGGCCTGCACTTGCATTACATTTTAATCCTACCTTTATGAGCTGCACATTTAATTCATTCCCCACTAATAATAATCATATCATTCCTTTGGCAGGAACAGGTGCCCCAGATATGGTCCTTCCTCTTTTCTTTCTAATTCTGCCAAATGAAGCCCTATAGTCTCTATCTCTCTGAATAGGAGTGACATCCTGACAGGTGTTGTTAGCAAGAACCCTAATGATGGAAAGATTTGTTTGTCTTTTAATAGAATTCAATAAGCTATAAAGAGGAGACAAAACTGTAGTGTCTGCAGTTTGTGAAAGCCTTTGGCAAATCATCATTGTTTAAAAGATGTAAAATCCTCCCATTGTCCAATTGAGACACAACCTATGTTCTACACTAGGGTGGTTTTAATAACTCAGCTGATAAATTAATTATCTCTTCTTGCATCAAGAAAAACAAAAACAGTGGAATATTACAGTTTCCCATCTAAAGCCAAAGCTTTCATAAAAAGATCGAAGGTCAAGTGTTATTTTGATATGGCATAAGAGTCCCTCTTGAAGGGCTGCTCCCTCTTATTTCTCCTGTCACTGTGAAACTCTGTTATTAGCATCTTCTCAGCTCAAATCTGCTGTCAGTGTTTCCACCCACAGCAGGATCTCCTCTTCCTCCTACCTTGAATTAACTCGCAAAAGAACATGATGTACTGTGTATTCCTTTGGTTCTTCTATTTTGCTGAGTATGAACAAGCAGACCTGACCAATAGTAAAAACCAATCGCTTCCATTAATCAGCCAGCTATTTGAACCCTTCTAGAGCATTCTTACTATCAGCTGTCATCCAAAACCGCACAGCATGTGAGACTTCCCTCTGGTACCTTTTCATCCATCTGTCCAGTCACAGAAATGGCCTTCCATAGCTTCCAGGTGGACATGTGTTGTCTTTAAATAGGATACTTGGGTCGCTAGGGATCCTAGTGACCTATCCTAAGGTATTGCATGCTGAGATAGCCAACTCATTTCCTTCCATTCCTCATGTCACAGATGCTTGATGACTGCCATTCATCAACATTCCAGCCCCTGGGATGTCAGTGTATTTAAGGACAGCTCTGCCTTTTGCTTTCTACTGAATTATTAACATCAGCAAAGATCTATTTCACAAACAGATTTGTTTCATACATGCTTAGAGAAGTAGTTAATGAGGCTATTCATTGTCCAAATTTGACTAATTGATATGCCTGGAAACTGCCTAGGAGCTAGCGTTTGCTTCGAAATGAAGTATGTGAAGAAGTGGATCTAAATAAATAAAAAAGTTTTTAAAAAATGCTGAAGTGCAAAGACATGGATGCATTCCTCCTGATTCCAGTGATACCAGTATAAGTCATATGATGGCCAACAAGCATTTGAAGTAGTTTTCTGGCCCCAGGAAACATCACAAACTACAATCAGGGCAACCTGCAGAAAAGCCATTCTCAGATAAGGGGGAGAAAGATATAGTATCACAGTGGTACAGAAAGAGGTAAGAAAGAAGTTCAAATAGCAATTGCCTCATTTTAACTCAATATTCTTGCTAATTAGCTGGGAAATTCAATTGTCCACAAACTGACAAGGAAAGGTATTGTTCTTCCCTCCTAAAATGTGTTGTTTTTTACATTTAGTATCCTAGGTCAAAGCCCCAGACACCCTGTTTTAAGAATGTATCTGATAGGAAGCAAAATGGAGGGACAGACACTATTTAATCTTCATTCCTCCCTCTTCCACAATGGCCATGGGTCTGACTGGTTACTACACAACTTGGTCTCCCTTCCATTGTTCCTCCCCAGGAGAGTAAAAACTCTTTTAAGTCAAGAACTACTTCATTTTAGTCTCAACATCTGAGTGCTCCTCTGAGGACTGGAATCAATGTAGCTAAAGAAATGCTGATTGAGTTTATTTAGATTGACTTGGACCTAAGAAAGATGATGGAGGTCTTGGGGACTTCTGGTGTGCCACATGAGCAGTGTGCTGCCCAAATTATTTTAGAAAACAAATGACTAAAGAAAACCTGATCAGAAATAACACTAGAACAACTTTATTTCCCTATATAATTATTTTTATGAGAACTTAAATGTTGTTTATGTCATATGCAATGATGAGAATCATATTTGAACTTTTTCTTCTTATGTCAAAGATTCTCAATGAGTAGATGAGAATCTAAAATCAATTCATGGTAAATGGGATAATTTCTTCCAACAACTTCTCCCCAGATAAGGCAGTATAGCTAGCTGTGCCAACCCAAGTTGTAACTGCAGAACTTTACTAATCAGTAACCCTCATCTCATCCTCTTTTTTCTCCTCTGAAATACATATTTTAACAATTGTTTGGTGAGAGTAAATTATTTAAGGGAATTCATATTTATATTGCAGATATTATTTAATCATCAAAAAGGAATCTACTTAGTTAATTTCATAAGTAAAACACATTCCATTTGTTGTAAATCTGATTGTGAATAGGGATTCTAGTATAAGTGTATATACACACATTATGCATACATATTAAGTACAAGACTATTTATTTTTGTTTTTATTTTGAACTATATATATACATATACACATATATGATATTCATGTTTATATACAGTTATATTTACCTACACATCTATCCATCTATTGATCTATCCATCTATCTAAATATCGATGTATCTAAATGCATACGCAAATGTTCTGCAATCTGCTTGGGCAAACCAAAAGCCACATAACTTCAGACATTTGATTTTAAGTGTGTGTGTATGAGTGTGTGTGGTCATATGTGTGTGTATGTGTGTGTGTGTACAAACACACACACAAAGAGTTTCTATTTTCATGATCAAATTATTTTATGGCAGTAAAATTCTGACTCGTGGAAAAGAAATTTGCAGTCATTCTTTTTCAGTCCTATCAAGGAAAAAAGAAACTAAGAAATTAGTCTTTTCTTTTGCTTTTTTTCCTTTTTTTAAGGAAATGGAGATCTTGACTTTGTGGGGTGGCAGGGGGACAGAGGTGAATGGAAGAAATTGCTGGAAAGGCATAATAAATACAGAGGAAACACTTTTTAGTCCTGATTCATTGCAGCTATCACTAAGCAGTCCATCTCTACAAATATAAAATATGACCTGCTATAAAAGAACCAAGGTCAGTGAGGTCTGGCCATGCAAGTTAAAGTTCCCTCAGGCTGATTCAACCTTTTACAAGAAATTTTTCTAAAAAGAATTAAGGAAAAAAATTGAGTCACTAAAAATCCTTCATTAAATTATTAACCTTTACTCATCTGAATCATACTGAATTATATATATATATATATATATATATATATATATATATATATATATATATATATATATATATATATATACAGAGAGAGAGAGAGAGAGAGAGAGAGAGAGAGAGAGAGAGAGATCCATGTATATGCACAAGTACTTTTACCTAAACCTCTATCTGCTTGGGCACACCAAAGGCCACCTAACTTCAGACATTTGACTAGTTTTCTCATGAAAAATACATTTCCTATGTAACATCTCTTTCAGGTTTCAAGGGAGTCCCTGTAGGATAGTAGCCATCAATTTATTCCGGTTCTTCAGAGTCTTTGGTAGCTTGCTGATACTCAGTAAGTAATAACTGGTCTGATTCTCTCCACATCCTTCATATCATTGCTTTGCACAGAGCTCTTCTTGTAGCCAGAAGGGACTCCACACCAATAAAGTCAGTCTGAGGAAGCTGGATCCAAGTGAAGCATTTGAAATTCCCATGGGGCAACAATATTTCATCAAAAAATGATGAAGCCATGTTGTGTTGCTTCAGCCCTTCCAGACTAGAAAAGTCATAGTTTATATGCTAACTGATATATTTTGTTCTGAATATTCAATCGAGGGCTTTCTGGTTCATTGAAATGAACACTGATGGTTTTTGGTTGACATCAAATTATCACCATTTTCCTGATCTGCTAGGTGGTATAGTGGCTAGAGTGCCAAGCCTAGAGTCAAGACAACTCATCTTCCTGAATTCAAATTTGGGCTCAGACATTTGCTATTGACCCAGAACAAGTAATTTAACCTTGTTTGTTTCAGTTTTCTCATGTGACAATGAACTAAAGAAGGAAATGGCAAAGCACTCTAGTACCTTTGCAAAAAAAAAAAACCCAAATAGGGTCACAAGGAGTTGGACACTACTGAAACAATGGATTAACAATTGCCAAACCATTCTTGAATATGAGCTGTATTCATGTCATTGTACTTGATATTAAAGAAGCTAAATTATTTAACTCTTAATCCTTGCTCTCAGGGAATTTATATTCTCATGAGAATCAGTATTGAGATTTATTGTTGTTGTTGCTGTTGTTAAAATGTTTTTCCTGAATGCAAGTGAGTTTCACATGTCCAGAGAGACTCAGCCCAACCATTCTGGAAAAAATTCCTCATAGTGTGATCCAGGTATGAAAATTTGCTGATCTGTACTCAGATGAAAAAACACCCAAAATTATAAAAGTCTGGAACTATCAGAGACTTTTGAAATCATTTTTCTATCTTCATATTCTACAGTTAATTTAGCTGATACCACCAAAAAGGTTCAATGCAATGCTCAGAGTTAAGTCAGATTTGTTTAGTGTTTCTTATTTTGAAACAAAGAAATGATCTCAACAAGAAAATACTTGAGCCCCTTGTCAAGTGGAGAGTCACAGAAAATAAGGAATAAATAGATTGCACACTCAAGCTCAACTACATTAAGGTGGAGAATCCTACATTTCTAGCATGATTCATATCACATCCCAAATGCAATGGAGGTGGAAAAAAAGGTTTGAAACCCAGTTAAGTCAGTATTAAGAGAATTTTAAAATGAAAATGGAAATTGGAAAACAAATAAATGGGAAATAAATGTTGGCATTTCTCAAGCCATGTGTTCTTATCAGAAATGAAAATGGTGCCACAGCATGTGGATTCATCAGTCTCTGTATCTGGCATACTGGATAAGGAAGTGGTCATTCCATTTGAAAAGAAGACATCAGGAACATCAACTGAGCATCAGGGAAGACTAGCAAAAGACATCTACAATAGTACAATTTTAAGGGAATTACAAGTATTTTAGAAGTTAATACTTTAAAAAAAATCACTGACACAAATACAACTATTGTTGATATAACACGAAATGAGAATGGACCATACATCCTTCATGAAAATCTGAGAAAAGAGTAACCTTGCTTTGTAAATTTTAATCAAACATATCACATTTCTGTACACATAGATCTGTTGCAGAAATAGAGAATATTGGGTATTTCCAATGATTATGGTTCCTAGAAACACATTTGACTTGCTAGAATAAAATATGGATTAAAGACATTGATATAAAATGCCATACATAAACACACATGTATATACATGTTTATATACACACTTATACACATACATGCATATATGCACACATAATCAATTTGCACAAGACTGTATGAAAGTTACAACCGTGGGAAGATTTTGTTCATGGATTCAACATCTACTGAGGCATCAAAGGAGGAACCATATCCTTTAAAGGAATGTACTAAAGTGATAAAATTAATGTGTTGAAGAGTCTATACAGAAAAGAGACACCCCTTGGACATAAGGAATAATCTCTGGTAGGCAAGATAATAAAGTTTGTAAATTAGTCCACTAGCACTGCAGAATACCACAATATCTTTTCTGTAAGATAGAAAGGCTTGTTTATTTATGATTAGTTTTATTTCACATCATAAAACTCTTGTTTATATCCTGAATACCCTTAGCATTTTTAATAGTTAAATGATTGGACGTGGACTCAGAACTGATCAAACCCTGATCCTGAAAGTCACTATTCGCCTGACCACAGACAAGTTACTTTCTTCTCTAAAATGACAAAGATAATAATAACTGTAGTCCTTGGGTCATGGTCTATGACTTGAGTGAAACAATAGAGACTTTCCTGGTGATCATTCAAGAAGAGAAATATATAGAATGCTCCCAAAGGTGAAGTATAGTTTTAAGCTTTTAAAGGCTTGTAAACTGGAGAGAGGAAGAGAGGGATCCAAGTTATAAGCAAAAGTATGAACCATAGTCCTACCTACTGAGATCTCATGTTGCTTCTCACTTTCAAAACAAGAAAATTTACAGTGTAAGTTAATCAACCATAGGCACAGATGCTCCTATCCCAAGGTCCAAAATCTTGCTGCTAGAAACAGATTTTTAAAATTAGTTTGAGGAGATGGAGCAAAGATGGAAGAGTAAAGTCAGGGACTGACTCGAGCTCTCCCCCAAATCCCACCAAATACCTTTAAATGACTCAAAACAAATTCTAGAGTGACACAAAACTGAGGGAAACAATTTTGCAGTCCAAAGCAACTTGGAACATGGGTGGGAAAAGTCTGTAGCACCAAAAGAGGCAGCAGGCGGACACTATGTCAGCACAGCAATGGTGGTCCCTAGACCTCTCAGCCCAGAGACTGCCAAGGATACCTTGGAAGGTCAGCAGACAAGAAGTGAGAATGAATCACAACGGAGTCCACCTATCCACAGCCTGGGGCAGACCCAGCCCCACAGACTAGGAGCCCTCCTTGGGAGTCATTGAATCAGCTACAGCAGCTTCTCAGATCTTGGTCCAAAGACAGCAAGGGGGCAGAAGAAGTTTAGATGGCTCTCTTTGCTGCCCTTGAGGTAGAACTCTGCTGCTTTGCCCTAACTCAGATCTGGGGCTCAGACCTGGGTAACAGTCCCAAGAAGAGTAGTATCATAACAGAACTTGTTTCAGGGGAGCAGGGACCCTCCTCCCAGGTCTAAAGCAGAAAGAACTGCTTGGGATCACCCACAGAAGAGAAAACAGGCCAAGAGAGTAGTTAAAACCTCTCCTCAGATCATCAGACCTTGAAAGAACTGACTACTTACAGGTCCCTGGAAGTATTTCAAGAAATAGCTGCCGAAGAACAATCTCAAAAGCTTGAGACTATGTGCTGTCCACCCTGGGTGAAGAGGGCACTTTAACAAAAAATTAAAAACAAGTCAGGCTGGGAAAGGAATAAACAATGGAAGGAAAAAAATCTGACCAGAGAAAATGACTATGATGGTAAGGAAGATCAAAACACACACACACACACACACACACACACACACACACAAACACACACACACACACACACACACACACACACACACACGCACAAAAACACCACACACAGACAAACATTGACTCAGAAGACGATAACAGTCAAAGCTCCCACATCCAAAACTCCAAGGAAAAATATGACTTGGTCTCAGGCAAAGGAAGAGCTCAAAAAGGATTCTGAAAATCAATAACGGAGGAAGAGGAAAGATTGAGAAGAGAAATAAGAGTGATGTGGAAAAATCATGAATAATAAGTCAGCAGCATGGTGAAGATGCAAAAAATACTGAAGAAAATAATATCCTAAAAATCATACTGGGTCAAATACATAAAAAGAGGTATAAAAACTCATGGGTGAGAAGAATGCTATAAAAAAAAACAGAATTGGTCAAATGGAAAAAATGGTATAAAACTTCACTGAAGAAATACTTTCTTTTTTTAGGTTTTTGCCAGGCAAATGGGGTTAAGTGGCTTGCCCAAGGCCACACAGCTAGGTAATTATTAAGTATCTGAGACCGGATTTAAACCCAGGTACTCCTGACTCCAAGGCCGGTGCTTTATCCACTTCACCACCTAGCCAACCTAAGAAATAATTTCTTAAAATAGAGAAATGAGAAAAGGAGAGTTGATGATTTTGTGAGAAATCAATAAATAATAGAATAAAACCAAAACGAATGAAAAATTAGAAGACAATATTAAATACCTAAACAACTAACATGGAAAATAGATTCAGGACAGATAATTTAAGAATTATTGGACTACTTGAAAGTCATGGTTAAAAAAAACTTAGACATCATCTTTCAAGAAATTTTCAAGGAAAAATTGTCCCAAAATTCTATACTCATAGGGCAAAATAGAAATTGAAAAATCCGTCTATCACCTCCTCAAAGATATCCCCAAATGAAAACTCCCAGGAATATTATAGCCAAATTTCAGAGATCCAAACATCAGGTCAAGGAGAAAATATTGCAAGAACCCAGAAAGAAATAATCTTTCTACCATGAGTCTCAGTAAGGGTGATACAAGATTTAGCAGCTTCTTCATTAAAGGATCATAGTAGGGCTTGGGATATGATTATTCCAGAAGGCAAAAGAGCTTGGAACACAGTCAAGAATCAACTTAACAGAAAAAACTGAAATATTCTTTCAGGGGAATAAATAAAAAGGAGATTTTAAATTTTCTTGACAAAAAGACTAGAGCTGAACAGAAAGTTTTGTCTTTAAATATGAAATTCAAATGAAGCATAAAAAGGTAAATAGGAAAGGTAAATCATAAGGGAATTAATGATGCTGAACTGTTTATATGTTTTCATGGCAAAGTAATACTGATAACTCATATCAACTTTCTCATTTTTTAAGGCAAAAGGAGCATATATAGGCAGGATGCAAGTAGGAGTTGGATCTAAAGGGATAACATATTCAAAGTAAGGAGTGAGAGAGAGAGATGTACTAGGAGAAAGGAAAAGGGGGAGGCAAGTTATTTCACATAAAAACTTTTGCATTGGAGTAGAGGAGGAGGAAGGTGAGTGGGAGTGAGTTGGCGTTACAATTAGAACTGGGTCAGAGAGGGAATAACATGCTGTCATTTTTATGTGTACCTAAATACATATATATTACGTGAAAACACAAATTCATATAATATATTCATATACATATATATAATAGAACCATCTAACATGCTTTCACACACATATACTATCTATAATAACATAATAACCACATATTTCATATCCATTATAAGTAATACATATTCTATCATATTAGATTAGACTACCCTATACATTATGTAATGTTGTATTGTTTTGTTATGCTATGACATATCATATCACATCACATTGCATCACATTATATTTCAATGAATTTTATTTCATTATATTCATTTCACTTCATTATATAAGTGAAATGAAAATATTGAAAGTATATTTCTTTATCAGTAGCAATATATATGTGTATACATATATACATATATGTATATATTATATATATATTATATATTAAAAAATACTAATCAGTGACAGATCGGATGTGAATAGTTAGGAAAAAACACCCCACTTTGGGGGTAAAGTGAGTTTGATAACTATTTCTTACTAGGTGAGACACAGGCTGATTTAAATGCCATGCTATTTTCCAGTTAAAATTTTTCAGACTAGAAAAATGCCAATGTTGTGGAGAGAGAATGGACCTAAAGTCAGGACCACCTTTTATGTATACTAAGTCATTTGTTCTTCCCCTCTCTACATCTAGGAAAATCACTAAAAGTTTAATTTCTGATCAGAATTTCTAAAGAGAACTACTTCCTCTTCAGGTTTCTTAGGTTCTCAGGTTTTATCCCTCCAGCTATCCCTATCACAAGCCAATATATTCAAAGAACTACAACTTTTTTTTCATGTTCTTCACACTTTTCAGAATTAATTGGTAGTTAGATTATTGACCATGTAGTGAAGTTCAAATTCTCTTTCTGAAATATACTATTTAATCCTAGACAAATCACTAAACTTCATAGAGTCTTGGTCTCCTCAACTATAAAATACAGATGATAGTATGCTTAGTATTTAAAGGTCTGTCCTGCAACTCAAATAGTATCGAATTTCTCAGAGTTAGAATACTGAGGTAGGTTTCCAGTACGAGTTCTCTCCTGACTTTTCAGAAAATCTTTTTTTCAGGCAATCTGGGTTAAGCGGCTTCCCTGGGTCACACAGCTAGTAAGTGTCTGAGGTTGGATTTGAACTCAGGTCCCCCTAACTTCAGGAGCAGTGCTCCATCCACTGTCACCTAGCTGCAACACTTTTGATAAATTCTTAAAATCAATTACTTTAAAAATGCTTTTCATGAGTTTTCATATTTATTAAAGGAGGAGTGGGTAGAATTAAAGAATGAAAGAGAAAAGAGAAACAAAGAGAGGAAAAGGGAAAGAGACAGACAGACATTCTGCAGCATCAGCACTTATTATTCCTATATGTTCTCATAAAGGATGCTTTCATAATCTGAAGGAGATGAATCTTTACTTGAAATTTTCATTAAATTGCAAAGAAAACAAAACAGCCATTCATCTGCATCTCCAATAAGTGCTGAACATTAAACAAAAGGAGTGGATTAGTAAATTGTCACATGATTTTATGTATGATAAAGATGTTGGTATGAGGATGACGGTACTCATTTATATAACATTTGAAAGTATACAAAATCCCTTACTTAAATTATATTGCTTGTTCATGAAAACAGTTTTGTGATATAATTGCTATCCCACCCTTATTTTACATATGTAGAAACTAAGATTGAGAAAGGTTATTAATTTGCCAAAGGTTACACTTCCAATGATTTGAAGTGACAACTTTCTGCCTCTCTTTGTTATGACTCCCAGTTGCATCAACTAAGAGACTGAATAGACTAACAATAAGAAGAACTGATGTTTACAAAGCATTTATTCACATGGTCTCACATAAAATGATCTCAACATTGCCCCTGAGCAAATCTGTACCAAGGATATTTCTGTGGAAAAGAGTTGGATGGGTTATAATGCAGTTAAAATATATTTAATTTTACAACTTCAGAAAGATGGAAGTAGAGAAGGAATTTGTCAAAGAACCTGGGTTAGATAGATGAGAGAGAGAGATGAGTACATGGCCTTAGAGGGTGTTTATCAAAGAGAAAAAAGAACTTGGGAAAAATGACATGCATTTCAAAATCTTAAAGTCTATCAATTGGTAGGAAGATTAGACTTCTGACTGGTCTAATGGGGCTAAACCCTAACCCAATTGTCTTCTTTGGTAGGGAAAAGTGGGGTGGAGTGATACTGAGCTGTCCATTTATGGAGCTCCTCTGTGGTTAATGTAATGGATGCCATTGGGTAGAATTCTGGGTCAAGTATGGATTGCTTCAGAAGACCTCTGAGATTCCTTCTAAATATGCAGTTCTGTACTTCTGTGTTGGGGCTGACAAATGGGAGGAAGTCTATCTACAACAACTACTATTCCGTGGCTACTTGTCTTTCATATGGGATTTTTAAATGGTTACAAATAAGAGTTGTCTCACCGCAAGTCTGGCTTCACCAAAATAAGAAACAACTCCTTATAGAAGCCACATATCTAAAACAGTATCACAGATTCAGGAATTCTGTTATGTCTAGAAATGTTGACTTTAGCTGTCGATTAATGTGGAAAAGCAAGGGATTAGAATAAAATCTCAAATTTGGCAACCTGTGATTCAAATATTAAAACTTTAACACAGATATACACACATACACAAACACCCCAACATAACACTTCCAATTCAATATTTGTTGAAATATCCCAAAGTAAATGGAAGGTATTGAAAAGTAAATCTCATGTTTTTTTTTCGTTTCCCACTTAATTATTAATGGTCCATATAATGAACCCTGTCTTCAGTCATTACAATAGCCTATATTGAAAAGTGTATTAGACCTGGAGTTGAGAAACCAGGATTAAAACGTTACTTCTAACATTGTATGATTAAGAACAATTATACACTGGATCAGTGGATAGCTTTAAACAACTAGGTCCTTTGTTTTCATTACTCTCTTCTTCCTCCTCTTCTCCCTTCATTCTTCATCCTTTTCCTCTTCATCATGTTCATCCTCACTGACAAGTCACTTTAACATTCTGGGGCTCAGTTTTCTCATTTGCAAAATGAAGGCTTTGAACTCAACAAACTCCCCTCTTTAATTTGTAAATTTATAATTTGTGAACTCTGATCTAAGTTTAAAACTGTTATTTCAATGAAAGCACTTTAAAATGTCCACTTTTTGCTCCATACAGACACACAGTCACATATATTGAATAAATTAAGCAAACTTCAGTCTGATTTGTTGCAAATTTGGTCAACTTGAAAGAAAATGGCAACTCTTGATACATTGTTCATACTGTTTTATAGTTTTTAAGAAATTTATAAAATCATAGAACTTATAGAAATATGCCACAGCCCCAGGTGAATGCAATAGCTCACATCATTAGACATTATTAATAATTTAAATTTTATTGCACCCTTTAATTTTTTCAAATGCTTTCATTTTTATAAACTCATTTATTTCCCTCACAAGGACCCTTTGAAAAAGGGTCAGCAAGTACTTTGAATTTTTAACAAGGAAAGAAACTGAGGTCCAAAAAGGTTAATGTTGAAGTTAATATATGCCAAAGCATGTAGCATAGTTTCAATATCCTGACTTTCAATCCTAGTCTAAAACATTCAGCAGGACCCTCACCCCTATTTAGTCTAAAAATTAGAAATTTAGGAAAGTTTGGACAGTTTTTTTGATACTGTTCTCTGAAGTGTTTTTATATCAAAATAGTACTATATCAGCTTAATTTGATATTATTATCTGGTGGTTGAAAAAATATCAAATAAATAATGATTGAATAAAATAATATTGGTTAGCATTCCATTCTTCTTTTAAGTCTCCAGTTATTACAATAAATATAGTGAAAATATATTGGAACTGAAGTGGAAAAGATTTGGATTCAAATCCTCTCTCTAAGATTTGCTGTACGACCAAGAACAAAGTGTTGAACTTCTTTAATCTCTATTTCCTCATCTTTAAAATTGCCATTATCACCATCATACCTATAATTATAGGTATTATAATTAGCTGTCCCACCTGGTTGTTTGAGAACTGAATAAGATACTGTATGCAAAATACTGTATAAACCTTTAAGAACTAAATTAAGGTCACTTTTTATTACATACTATTATGAGCTGTCTGAAGCAAAATTAATTTAAACGTTTTATTATAAGATAGAATATAAAAGACCTTAAGCAATCTATACATGTGTTTACTCTACTGTAAAATTTAAATGAATCTCTAAATTCTCGTCTGATTCCTTTATTTCCACATAAAATACTTCACATTTAGCATGGGTAGGCTGTGTGAGATTCAGCTCTTTGCTTCAAATATTAAAACATCTCCTGGATCTCTCTTCTGTCAGTCTCTGTTCCCTTATCTCTCAGTCTCTGCTCTGTCTCTGTCTCTCTCTGTCTCTGTCTCTGTGTCTGTCTGTCTGTCTGTCTGTCTGTCTCTGTCTGTCTGTCTGTCTGTCTGTCTGTCTGTCTCTCTCTCTCTCTCTCTCTCTCTCCCCCATCCTCCACACATGCCTACACATAAGAATCACAAATAATGGGGTTTCAAGCTAAACAACTTAAATAAATATAATCTTTTATCAACACTAAGCCCTTTTTCTTATTTCTTTGTTTTTGTAGAGGATAGTGTCCCTTCTGGTTTTCTAGGTTCTTTGCTTTGGCATTATTTTATTTTTTTTTTATTATTTCTCAAATCACATAGGGAATCAAGTGGCAAATCTTGTCATTTCTACCTATAACTTTTGGTAATCTGACCCTTTATTACTGTTAATTTGGCAATAAAACTATGGATGGCAATAATAGCATTTATGTAGTTTTAAAATTTTTAAGAAATTTTACAAATATTATCTCATTCTAGCCTTCTAACAGTCCTAGGGATATTATTGCCAGCACCATTTTACAGATGGGAAAACTGAGGCAGGAAGAGTTTAAGTGACTTGCCCAGTGTCAAACAGTAAGTCAGTGTCTGGAGCAGAATGTGAATGAGATTTTCCTGATGTTTTAAGTCTTAATTGTTTCATCATCCTAATTATGATAATCTTGCTTTTACTATCATAGTAACTTAAAAATTGCTCTACCTCAAGATTCTTCCTTCTAAAAATCTAACCTCATTATAGTTTAAACATATTTTTTCCTTAACCGTGGATCTAATTATTTTCCATTTTGGCTAGAAACTCCTAAGTTTTCCCCCTCCAAAATGGATAATTTTGGGATGGTTATTTAAACCATCTTTTGCCTAGTTCTAGTTTTAGAATGGGTATGGCCTAAGTCTAAGTGTGTATTTGTGGGAAGGAGTATAATAGTATCAGGAGAAGGTTTTGTATTAACTCCCTTTATCATGTTATCTCAAAAGAGTAATAATAGTCATCTAGGGACCTAATCTGACAATCCAAGCAGAAATGACAGAACACTACTAATAGTTCTTTTTCTTCCTCTACCTCCCTCCTCCCTTCCCCTCCTCCTCCTTCCCCTCCTCCTCCCTCCCTTCTTCCCCTCCTCTTCCTTCTTCCTCCTTCACCTCTTCCTCCTCCTTTTTCTTCATCTTCTTCCTCTTTCTCTTTCTCTCCTATTTTTATTATGTTTTGTTTTTCAAAATTCCTTCAGAAAAGGGACAGCTAAGTGCTACAATAAATAGAGCACCAGTCCTGGAATCAGAAGTACCTGAGTTCAAATCTGACCTTAGACTAGCTGTATGATCTTGAGTTAGTCACTTAACCCTATTGCCTAGTAAAAACAAACCAAAAAAAAAAAACCCTCCTTCAGAGCTTTCATTTTTGATTGCTTGAAATAATACTCAGAAAAAAAGGATTTAAAAATGGATTATTTGAAATGTAGCAACTTGACTATGATTTTTAAATCCAAATCACTCTGGTTTTAGTGGCCAATAATAGCTCAATACAAGCCTCTGTACCTTAATTTTTTTAAGTTTTGATGGCTTAGAATAAGTGTAAATAGTAATAATTTTCTATTTTGGTTAAAAACTTTTTTTTGCAAGATAAAGTTTCCTTCATTACTAAGTTTAAACACCAGACTTTCCACACATAAAACATTCCCCATATAAAAGAACTGCAGGTGAAAACATGAATTCAGTTATACACTTCTATCCATAATTCTGTAAATCCAACTCAAAGTCACTCTCCTTCAAGTTTCTAGTTGAATTTGTGTTTAAATTTAAAATGTTGCAATAGCCTTATACAGAATTATTACTATTGTTACATTATTTTTGAAATAAGTTTCTCTTGACCCTTTCTATTTCCAAATGAAAACAAAAAGGACCTGGGTAGGGTAGAGCATTAAAACAATCAAAATTAATCCATAGACTAAGCATTTCTAAAAATCATCAGCTACTTTTTTCCATCTTGTGTCCATCCCTTTTGCCTGAAGATAATTCCCTTAAGAGGTCAGATCTTCTGCAGCCTTAGTTCTTGGTTCGTTGTATTCTTTAGTTTGAAAGTTGTTTCTGCTTTGTTGTTGGTAGTTTCTTTAAATTCTGCTGATTTTGCTCATTTCACCATGCTTATTTCACCAGGATTCTATGAAATCTTCTCTCATCCTTTTCTGTGGTGAAAAAATATTCCCTTATATTCACACATCATTTAATTCATCCAATTTCCAATTGTCTTAGGCCATCTAAAATAACTCAGATTGTAGTTCTTTGATTTTTAATATGCCCCTTCAGAAACAAGAAATGTTGCCATTATTACCTATGAATTTAAAATATACTACACCAGAATTTTATTTTCAAAAGTGCCAAGTAAAATGATATGTGTATATATCTTGTTCTTTTGGTATAGTTCCAAATCGTTCTCCAGAATGGTTGAAACAGCAACAGTATAATTAGTAAATTTAATTCTCCAATTACAACTTTCTTCCCACTCCCCAATTAAAATACTACTACTATATCATACAGCTCCTTCTAATTGTTCCAATAAATTTATCTTTCTACGTTTCATTGACCTCTTCTGGTTCTGTTCCAAACTTCCTCCTCAGGTCTGGTCTTCCATCAAAAAATCTTCAAAATCTTCTACTGTATTAAATATCCATATCCCCCCATATATCATTATTCTCAGATTTTCAGGGTATTTTATACTTGGCTGTAAGCCCATATTTTTGCCTTTCTAAATATTTTATTCCAAGATTTCCTCTCATTTATGCCTCTGTGCCTAAATGTTTGGGTTTTGATGGCTTAGAGTAAGTGTACATAGAAATAATTTTCTATTTTGGTTAGAAACTCTTGAGGGTCTTCCCCTCCAAACCTGATAGTTTTGGGATTGTTGATTATCCATCTTTGGATTCAATTCTTGCCTAATTCTAATTATTGAATAGGCATGGTCTCAGACAAACTGAGATCTGAGAAAGACCTTACCTTAGAAAGGCCAAGGTCACCCACAGAATCCTGGAGAATTGCTAGTCATCTTTACCTCTGCATTGCCACTGGATTCTGATAATTAATGAGAAGAATGAGACTGGCTGACTTTGCTCTACCTTACATAAATCCAATATATATGCAACATAGGCAATCAAGCTCTTGATGTCATTGGTCCTCTTTGAGAGCAAAGAATAAATAACACATTTCTCTTCCTTTCTCTCTCTCTCTCTCTCTCTCTCTCTCTCTCTCTCTCTCTCTCTCTCTCTCTCTCTCTCTCTCTCTCTCTCTCCCCATCCCTCCCTCCCTCCCTTCCCTCCATCTATCTATCGATCTATCTATCTGTCTATCTATCTATTGATCTATCTGTCTATCTATCTATCTATCAATCTACCTACCTACCTACCTACCTATATCTGTCTCTCATATATATGTATATATATATATATATACTTGAAATATGTGTATACATATATACATATGTATTATATATACAGATATATACATATTTGACATACTATAGAGTTATATATATATATATATTTTTTTTTTCTTAATGGGAATTTATATTTTAATTTACCATATGGATCTATCTTGTATAGATTTAAAGAATCCAGTCAATGCTATCTTATCACCTCATTCACATGTCAAAAAGTTCAATGGTTAATGCTTCTCATATTTATTGAATTCATCAGTGCAATATTTGGTTTCTATATGATTTCTAATCATAATTTAACTTCTTTTATGATTAAATCCACATAAACAAGAAGGCATACCAGACCATAATTTCGATACATAAAAATTCAACATAAAATGTTAATTCATTTCTATATTCCCTATATTCAGTGTAAAATGGTGAACTTAATCTGTCATTTCAAATTTGATTATAAAATATCAATGGCTTTTATGTAAAATTATAGACTTAAAAATACGGTTTAAAATACTCAATTAGATACTTCCTTTTTTTGCATTAATCCATTATAGTTCAGTTGTATCAATAGTGCCTTAACCTTTTTGATCACTGTTTGGGATTTTCTGGGCAAAGGCATTTGAGTGGTTTTCTATTTCTTTCTCCAGCATTTTACAGATGAGGAATTGAGGCAATTAAGTGAGGTACCCAGGATCACACAATAATAAGTATCTGAGACCAGATTTGAATTCAAATCTACTATGCTATTCTTTTCAAATATACAACAAAATTATCATGAAAATGTTTTTTTTTTTTGCTTTCCACCCTCCCACCCCTCCCCTAGAGATGGCTACCATTAGACATAAATAGGTAAATAATTAAACATTTTTCTATATACTCCTATTTATCATTTCTTTTATTGTACCTTTATTTATACCTTTCATTCTACCTTTATTTATTTTATTGTACCTTTCTTCATATGTCCTTTATATTTAATGTAAGTATTTATAATAATTAAAATAATTCCTTTCCTCAAAGTTGTTCTTAAAACATTTCTATTACTGTACCCAATGTCATGTTTGTTCTGCCCATCTTCTTCTTCATTATTTCATGCAAGTATTTACTTTTTTTAATTTTTATTTTCAATTCCAAATTCTCTAATTTCCACCCCCACCTCACCATATGATTCCAATTATACGTAAGATGTAATGCAAAACATTTTCTGGTCATCAAAAAAATTACAAGAAAAATAAAGAGGGTAAAAGTAAATATGTATCAATCTGTACTCAGAATTTATCAGTACTCTCTTTGGAAGAGAAATCTCTCTCATCATGAACCCTTTCAAATTGCCATAGTTTATTGTATTGATGAAAGTAGTTAAGTCTTTCACAATCTTTCAATATTGCTATTACTATGAGAATGTTCTTGTGGTTCTACTCACTTCACTTATCACTTCATTTTAGTAGGCTCAGTATTTTCTGGAGCCATTCCCTTCATCATTTCTTCCAGCAAAATAGTCTCCTATCATAATCATAAAACACTATTGCTCAGTTATTCTCCAATTGATGGGTATTCCATTGATTTCCAATTCATTTCGACCACAAAAAGAACTTCAATAAATATTGTGGTGTATTCGGTGCTTTTTCTTTTTCTTTTATCGCATTGGAATGCTAAGGAAAATGATATGTGTATTTTTCTTGTTCTTTGGGTATAGTTCCAAACTGTTTTCTAGAATGGTTGGAACAGCAACAGAACAATTAGTAAATTTAATTCTCCATATCCCCTGCAGCATTTGGTATTTTATTTTTCTGTTCTGTTAGCCAATATGACAGATGTGTGGTGTTTCCTCATAGTTAATTTAATTTCATTTCTTTATTGGTGATTTGGAACATTTTTTATATGAGTACTGATAGTTTTGCTTTTTATTCTGAAAACTACATGTCCATATTCTTTGACCATTTATTAATTGGGAAATGACTCCTGCTCTTTTGTTAAACATTTGGCTTAGTCTCTCTCTCTTTCACACACACACACACACACACACACACACACACACACATGCATATCCTTCATGAAACGTGCTGAAAAATGTAGCCTGTTGCCTGTTTTTCTTATAATTTTGACTGCATTAGCTTTGTGCATTTTTTCAATTAAATTCAATTAAAATTATTGATTATAATTCCTACCATCTTTTCTCTCTTATGACCCTAAACTTTTCCTTTATTCATAAATCTGAAAATATCTATTTTCTTTAATTTATTTACATATTACTAAAATATTCATGTTGTAAGAGTAAACATAATACTCCCTTCCTACCACAAAAATATAAAACCTCATGAGAAGTAAAGTGAAACAAAGGGAAAAAAAATGTGTTTCAGTCTGTGTCCTGATATAATCAGTTCTCTCTCAGGTGGATCACATTCTTTATCACAAGTCCATCAGAAAAGTTACTTCCATATTTTTCCACAGTTGCTGTTGCTAATTGTAATACCCTCTATCCATTCCTCCCCACTACCATTTATTATATTTTCTATCTCCTTTCACTCTGACCCTCTTCAAAAATGTGCTGTAGGGTAGCTGAGTGGCACAGTGGTCAGAGCACCAGCCCTGGGGCTAAGAGGCCCCAAGTCTACATACCACTCCAGAGACCCTGCAACCACCTGGCCCTGTGGTCCTGGAGAGGCCACCCAATCCTAGCACCTTGCAAAAAGTAAAAAAGAAAATGTGTTATATCTGACTATCTTCTCTTATGATCTACCCTCTCCTCTATTACCCACCCCCTCCACTCCCACTTTCCCCATTCTCTTTTTTCTCTTTTTCTTCTAGATGTCTATACCCTATTGAGTGTGTATGCTGTTTCCTCTCTGAGACATTTCTGATGAGAATGAAGGTTTCTTGCCTTCCCCCCTTCCATACCATTGCAAAAGCTATTTCTTGACTATTTTATATGAAATATCTTAGCCTATTCCACCTTTCCTTTCTCTTACTCTCAGTACATTTCTCTTTGACCCATTGACTCTATTTTTACAATATATCCTCAAATTCAGCTCTTTCCTGTGCTTCATCTATTAAAACGCCTTCTATTTGCTCTATTAAATGAGAAGGTTTATATGAATATGATTAGTATCATCTTTCCATACAGGAACACACATTGTTCATCATCATCATCATAATTTACCCTTTTCCTCCTCACCCTATGCTTCACTTGAGTCTTGTATTTGAAGGTCAAACTTTCTGTTCAGCTCTGGTTGTTTCAACAGGAACATTTAAAATTTCCCTGTTTTGTTGGAAGTCCATCTTTTCCCCTGGGAGAGGATGTTCAGTTCTGCTGGACAGATGAGTCTTGGTTGCATTCTAAACTCTTTTGCCTTCAGGAATATTATATTCCAATCCTTATGAGCCTTTAATGTAGATGCTGCCAAATCCTAGGTAATCTTGACTGTATTTCCATGACATTTAAATACTTTCCTTCTGGCTGCTTGTAATATTTACCCTTTGACTTGGGAGTTCTGAAACTTGGCTATAATATTCCTAGTAGTTATTTTTTTGGATCTCTTTCAAGTAAAGATTGGTAGGTTCTCTTAATTTCTATTTTTACACTCTGCTTCTAGGATATCAAGGCAATTTTCCTGTGGAAATAAATGCTTTAAAATTGAGGTCAAGGCTCTTTTCCTGATCATGACTTTCAGACAGCCCAATAATTCTAAAATTATTTTTCCTGCATCTGATTTCCAGATCAGTTATTTTTTTCAATTAGATATTTCACATTTTCCTCTAGTTTTTCATTCTTTTGGTGTTGAATTATTGTGTCTTGATTTCCCACGAAGTCATCAACTTCCTTTAGTTCCATTGTACATTTGAAGGATTTGTTTTCTTCAGAGAGCTTTCTTATCTCCTTTTCCATATGAGCTATTCTGCTTTTTAAGGCATTCTTTTCAATTACTCTTTGAGCTGTTTTATCCATTTGACCTAAACTAGTTTTGAACATGTTGTTTTCTTCAGTATTTTTTTGGATCCCCTTGACTAAGCTGCAGACTTCATTTTCCCGTTTTGCCTGCATCTCTCTCTCCTTTCTCTTCCCAATTTTTCCTCCTACCTCCCTTACTTGAATTTCACAATCTTTTTTGAACTCCATTATAGCCTGAATCCAACTTCTATATTTCTTGAAGTCTTTAGATGCAGAAGGTTGGACTTTCTCATCTTCAGATTGTGTGATTTGGACTTCCATAGGACCAAAGTAATTGTCTATGGTCAGGTTCCTTTTTTTCTGTTTACTCATTTCTCCAGTCTGTTCCTGGTTTTTGGGTGCTTCCTGAGCTTTTGAATATTAATGGCACACTCCCACCAGGACTTCAGTACCTTCAAGGTCTTATGAGAGGCTTTGACTGCTCTCCTGGTCTGTGCTTTGGGCTTTGAATGATCACTAGCACACCCCTCTGCCTCAGGGCTGTGAGTGAGTTCTCTGCTCTATGGGGGACCAGATTGTGATCAGGGTCTGAATATGGACAAAGCCACAGGGTCCTGTAGCAGGGACAGAGGACAGATCTCAGCAGTCTCCCCCACCCCCACCTTCCATGGGATGGATGCTCAGGGTGCAGCTGCCAGCGACTTCTAGGCAGCTCCGCAGGCCTGATTCTATTTCCTGGGATCTGTGCTGCGCTGAGGGCTATGGCCACAATGAGGAGGGCCATGCCTGCCTCTGGCAGAGGTCTGCCTGCTGATCTTCCAAATTGTGCTTGGTATTCCCTGGGATAGCAGGTTAGAAAACTGCTTCTGCTGCTAGGAGCATTAGCTCCCAGGGACCCAGGGACCCTGAAGCTGTCCCTGAAGGACAAAGCTCCCATCACTCTAGCATATCTATTTTCTATACTTCTCTAAGTTATACATGATATCGCTCTTCATGTTTATATCATGCAACTTTTTTGAGTTTATCTTGGTATTTATTATGAAATATTGATCTATGCCAAGTTTCTATCAGACTATTTTCCAGCAATCCCAGCATTTTTTGTTGTATAATGAGTTCTTATATTTAGGATTTTAGGGTTTATCAAACACAAGATTACTGTGCTCATTTGCTTCTATATATTTTATAACTAGTCTATTGCATTGATTAAACACTCTATTTTACAGAACTACATTCTTTTGATCAATATTTATTTACAGTATAGTTGGAAAACAGGTACTGCAAGGTGACCTTAATCTTGTTTTACTCTGTTTTTGCTCTTTCTGGTTTATGCACCAAAATTTGCATTTGTGTCATAAAGGAAATATGGTGTAATTTTTCCATTATATTTTCAAATAGTTTATATAATGTCAGAATTAATTATCCTTAAAACTTTGTAATATCAATGGAAATCCATCGGGTCCTAGAAATTCTTTTGATAGGGAGCTCATTTATGGTTTGTTCAATTTATTTTTCAAAGATAAGCTTATTTATTTGATTTTTTCTTTGGTTAATTTGAGCAATTTGTATTTTTGTAAATATTGATTTATTTTATTTAGTCAGTTTGATTTGCATATAATTTGGTAATACAGATCCTGATAAATGTGTTAATTGAACATTCATTGATTGTGCATTTACCCTTTTTATTTCTGATAATGGCAATTTTGTTTTCTTCTTTTGTAAAAAAATACAAATTAACCAAAGATTGATCTATTTTAGTCTTGTTCCATTATTATTATTATTATTATTATTATTATTATTTTCAACATTAGCCTATATGCATATATATATGTTATTAAGTTGCAAAATTTCCTTCCACCCTCCCTTCTCACTCCCCTCTCCTCAGCTATGAGCAGTCATGTTAATAATATATATATGTATATATATATATATATATATATATATATATATATATATATACATATTTTTGGTAAACATGTTTACAGATCGGTCATTTTTGGTATGAGAAATTAGAATTAAGGGAAAGAGACAAATAATAGATAATTTTTATAAAGTGTTCATCATATTCTGAAGGGTTTTTGTTTTGCTTTGTTTTTCTTCCTCTGGATGGGGATAATATAATCCTTAGTCAGTCTAATACAGTTGTCAAAGTTCTCTGGACTGCTGAGAGGAGCAGCATCCATCAAGGTTGAACATCTCACATTGTTGTTATTGTGAACATTGTTCTCTTGGTTCTACTCCCTTTTCTTAGCACAGATCCTGTAACTCATTCCATGCTTCTCTGTGGTCCAATCATTTATGGTTTCTTATAAAACAATAATATTTCATAGTATTCATGTACCACAACTTGTTTAGCCATTCCCTAATTGATGGACAAGTGTTGTGTTTTTTTTTTTCAGATCCTGCTTTCATTTGTTTAAACTTACAATTTCATTGATTTCTTCTTCAATTTTCAGGTTAACTCAATTTGGTGTTTAATTGAGAGATTTTTAGATCCCACATTTTCTAGTTTTTGCTTTGTTTTTTAGCTGCATTCATTTCATTGATTTGCTCTTTCTGTTCTTTTAAAATGAAATAATAATTTAGAGATAAGTACTTTTCCCCTAAATTTGTTTTGATTGCATCCTACAAATTCTGGTATATTGCTTAATCATTATCATTATCTACAACTGTAGATATAATTCATGCAATTGAACAAATCTACAATTATAAGTGTATATACAATGTAAATATATATATATATATATATATGTACACATATACATATATATAGGTATACACACATAAACATACAAACACACACACATACAAATATAGATGTGTATCATACACAACAGGGATGTAATAGACATATAGGCTAAAAGAAAAACAAAAGATTAGTATGAAACAGGGCACATTAAAGGAAGCAGTGCTTAGAAATAAAACAATTTTTAGGATTGGACAGCCAAAAAGAGAGAAGGAAAACAAGAGAAATAATGATTTGATCTTTGACCCATTCATTCTTTAGGATTAATTTACTTAATTGTGCTTATATTTTAACTGGTGTTTCAAATACTATTTGTTGAATATAATTTTACTGCTTTATGATCAAATACACTTATGATAGCAATTGTCAGAGTTTTAATGCCTTAATACAGAATCATTTTATGTTGAAAGTCATGCATAGCTGAGGAAAAAAAGTATATCTTTTTAGTTCCCATTCAATATTCTCTATAAATGAATAATATCTAACTTCTAAAAATCTATTCATCTCCTTATTTTTTTCTTATTTATTTTATGACCAGATCTATCTTGTTCTGAGAGGGGATAAATTGAACTCCTCCATTAGTATAGTTTTACTATTTCTTCTCATAATTCATTTCAATTTTCTTTCAAGAATTTGTATTCACAGAGATTTGCTTTTTTGAAAACCCTAGTGGCTTTGTTCATTTGACTTAGTAACTCTAAATGGGCCAGCAGCAAGGGGCACTAGAGGCTTTGTTCACTTGGCTTAGTTGATCCAAGTGACCCAGTCAGTGGAGGACACTGGTTGCTTTCTCTGCAGTGTTTGAGGCCTTCTGCCTAGGCCTGGAGGGGGTGAGGGGTGGGAGCAGGGTCTGAATTGCTCTAGAACAATGAGATGGGCTCTGGGGGAGGCAGTTCATTTTCCTTTTAGCTGAGGGCACTTGGTTGCCTATGCCTGAGGCTGGGGGCTGGGTGGAGGGTTAGTTAATGTTTTTTTTCCTGATAACCTGAATTAATTTTGAATTTATGTTTAAAAGGTATTAAAAAGATATTGTCTATAATACCTTTTAACAATATGGAGTTTTCCTGAGTTTCTCTTTTATTAGATCTTTATTTTTCTTCTTCTTTGTCTGAGATTATGTTGCTACCCCTAATTTTTAATGAAAGAAAGATTCAATTTATTTTGAATTTTACAATTTTCCCCCAAATCTTCCTTCCCTCCCCCACTCCCCATAGAAGGCAGTCTTTTGGTCTTTACATTGTTTCCATGGTATACATTTGATGTAAGTTGAATGTGATAAGAGAGAAAATTATGTCCTTAAGGAAGAAAAATAAAGTATAAGTTCTGGAATTTGGCCACAACACTCCATGGTGTTTTCATTTTAGGATCCCTTTCTGGAGGGGATTGATGTATTCTTTCAATAACTATTTGCCCTCTGGTTCCATGATATCGGGGCAATTTTCCATCACTAAATCCTGTAATATTAAGTCCAGGCTTTTTTTCTTTTCAATGTTTTCAGGAAGTCCAATAATTTTTATGTTGTCTCTTGTTGATCTCTTCTCAACATCAATGGTTTTGTTGATGACATATTTTACATTTTCTTCTATTTTTTCGAGTTTTTGGTTTTGTTCAACAGAATCCCACTGTCTCATGAAGTCATTACATACCACAGATTCCATTCTTTTTTGTGAGAAGAATTTTCTTCATTTACATTTTTCAATTCCTTTTCCAATTGGTGAATTCTATTTTTGAAGGAGTTTTCCATTTGCCCAAGTGTAGTTTTTAGAGAATTATTTTCTTTTTGCATTTGCCCAATTGAGGATCTGAGAGAATTATTTCCATTTTCTATTTGTCCAATTGTGTTTTCCAAGGATTTGTTTTCTTGCTGTGAGATTTTTATTTTCCTTTGCAACATGTTAATTTTCTCTTGAGTTTCTTTTCCCAGTGTTTCCAATTAATTTTCAAACTCCTTCCTGATTTCTTCAAGGAAGTCTTTCTTAGATGGTGACCAATTCATATTCTCCTTGGAAGTTCTTGATCTCTCTGGGTTAAGATCTGTGTCTTCAAATATTTTTCCATGAGTCCCCCTCTCCAATGGCTTTTCTTCATTTTTCTAGGATCTTGTTTTGGGGGGAGGGGCTGGCTCACAGAGATTTGCTTTTTTGAAAACCCTAGTGGCTTTGTTCATTTGACTTAGTAACTCTAAATGGGCCAGCAGCAAGGGGCACTAGAGGCTTTGTTCACTTGGCTTAGTTGATCCAAGTGACCCAGTCAGTGGAGGACACTGGTTGCTTTCTCTGCAGTGTTTGAGGCCTTCTGCCTAGGCCTGGAGGGGGTGAGGGGTGGGAGCAGGGTCTGAATTGCTCTAGAACAATGAGCTGGGCTCTGGGGGAGGCAGTTCATTTTCCTTTTAGCTGAGGGCACTTGGTTGCCCATGCCTGAGGCTGGGGGCTGGGTGGAGGGTTAGTTAATGTTTTTTTCCTGATAACCTGATAAGAGGGTTCCTCTGAGAAAATGGTACTCAGACCCCCAGCCACAGGTCGATGTCTAGCCTGCTCTGCACCTCTTTTTGCTGGGACTCACCCTCTAGCCCAGCTGGGACTCCACAGATCTCTGCTCCCTTTACCAAATGTTCTGTAGCTAAAGTTGGTCCTCAGACTGCCACTCAACAAAGCCTCAGTGGCACAGGCCAGTTCTCTGGTTCCACCCTACCACTGTTGCTGGGCTGGCTCTCTGCTCTCTGCTCCTGGCTCATCTACAGTCACAGCTACCTTGTTGCTAGCTGTTCTTCTCCTAGCTTCTCCTTCTGAGTTTTGTAGGTCAAATTTCTGTGAAGAGGTTTCTTTCATGTAATTTTTGAGGGGAAACCAAGAGACTTTCTCAAAGTGCCAGTCTTCTCTCCACCATCATGGCTGGAAATGACCCCTAACATTTTTAATTCAGCTGATGCAAATTATATTCTGCTGGAGATCCTTATTTTAATTCTTTGTTTGTATTTGCATTGCAAATGTGTTTCTTATAAACTGCATATTGTTTGATTCTGATTTCCAATCTATTCTGCTATTGTTTCCTTTTATAAATCATCCCATTCACATTCATATTATTGCTAACTGTATATTTCTCTCCCTCCTATTCTCTTCTACTTTCCTTCTCATTTTTTAAGTCAGTTCTCTCCTCAAAATTTTATTTTCTTTTGAAACACTGCCGCCCTTTAGTTTATCCTCTTTTTATCAACCTCCTTTTGTTTTTCTCTTAGCCTATTCCCCCTCCTACATCCCTGTTAGGTAGGATACACATCTGCATTTACGTGTGTGTCTATACATATATCTATATATTATTTATATAATTAATATTTTCTTCCCTCTTTGAATCAGTAAAGATGAGAGGGAACTTTAAGCAGTACCTGCTCCTCTAACCCCATTTTTTTCCCCTGCCATCATAAAGCTCTTTCTCATATGACTCTTTTATGTGAATTTGATTTTATGCAATTTAATTTTAAGTTGCTTAGTGTGGACAGTTAGGAAATTTCTGGATAAATATCTCCTTTACTCAACCATATTTGCTCTGCACCCAAACTTACAAACAATGGGTACTGTCTTTTCTGGGATTGGTTTCATAAACTGTGGTAAGAGAATAAAATGAAATACTATTTTGTTGTTAAGAAATGACAAGTATGAGGAATTCAGAGAAACATGAAAAGTCTTATATTAATTGTCTCACTGGACAGAGACCTAGGTCTAGAGTCAGTAAGACTGGAATTGAAATCTAGTCTCAACCATATTTACTAATTTGTGTGACTTTGGACAAGTACTTTAAACTATGTTTAAAGTGCCCTCATATCATCTACTTTCCAGTGTTGTTGCAATGATCAAATAAGATAAATTTTGAAGACTATACAAATGTTGTTGCTGTTATTATTTCCATTCTCATAGCAAAACTGGAGAAAAAAACATGAAATAATGATAATAATGAAATCAGTAACAATGGTAAGAGGAAGTTGCACTTTTAGTAATTTTAATGTAATAATTTGGATAGAGGAGAACTAATGAAATTCTCTTGCTTCTGCTCAAAAGAAGAGGCTTTGGATCATAGTGTAAAATCTCAGATGTTATTCTTGTGTCAGTTAATCTTGCTAAAATATCTGGGACTTGGAGTCCATTAAGGAGAAATCATTATGGAATAAAAACAAAGGGTAATGCTAAAACACACAGAAAAACTGATGGATCAAATTCAGTTTTTGAGCAAATTGTGAGCAATTGTGTGTTTGTGAACAAGATGAGATATGTGTGATATTTTGACCTGAAGTACAATTCTATTTTCCTTTAAGTCTACCTAATTGGATAAAATACAAATTAGAACTTTCAAGTTTAATTAACCTCAACCTAGGATTGCATATATTGTTTTTGAGACCAAAGGGCTTACCTATATAGCATGTAGAGTTAGATGAGACCCTAGGGGTCCTATTAATTAATCCTTTTATTTGATAGTGCTTAGCACAGAGTGTCACACAACAATTTAATAAATATTTATTCATTGACTTACAGTCAAGGTAATTGAAGTAAGGAGTGATGACTCTCAAGGACATTTATGTTACATGTAACTGGGTCAGGATTTGAGTTCATATCCTCCATTAAAGATTCAGTGACTTTCTCATAATCCCTTGTTGTCTAAGTTATATTATGCAAATTCTATATATATAAGACATACCTGTCTTATATATATATATATATATATATATATATATATATATATATATATTTCATATATATGTAACTAATTGGTCATATTTAATTTTGTAAACTTATGGTTATCTTTTATAAGAAAATACTGAAATGTTGCTTCTAACATCACTGCTAATAACTCCTCTATTATTTCATGTATGATTAATGATTTATTCTAGTTAAAAAAATCCAAAACCAATCATCACTTTGTATCCAATCCATTGGGGTCCTCTTTAAATATTACAGGCCTGGACCTCAGATGCCAACTGCATTTTTTTCTCCATACTGTTATTATTATTACTCCAGTCATTTTAGGTAGTCCTGAGGTAATTATTATAACTTGATTTAAAAAAAAAACACTTTACTAAACTAGAGTAGACCCTGTTGGGTTCTAAGATACAATTGAAAGTTGAGTCTGTGTTTGACATTTTGAGGAAGTCATTTAACAATTTAGCAATACATAAAATGTATTGAGAAGGCTCACCAATGGGTATTTTGAAACTCTGTAGGTGAGCCATCCACACTCACAATGTCTTTAATTCTTACTCTAGATGTTTTCATTAGAGTGAATGCCTTATTGTGAACACCTCTTCAATCATTTCTGAAAAAAAATAAGTTTTCTCATCTAAATCAACTTTATTCTCTTCAAGAGGTCAAAGAACTAGAGGGAGATTATTTTCAAACCCAAGAACTGAACAAAATAAGATAATTTTTCTGCTAATTTCTTTTGGGTCATTTCTCCCCATTACATTTTGATTGAAACAGTTGTTTCTTACTACTATCTTTCCTCTCCTAATGAGGAAATGAACTCCCATTCCTTCTGAATTCCAAAAACTTTATCCTGTATTTGGAATTACAAGATGCATTTTACAATAGCATTATAATATTTGTTGCCAAACATTTTATCACCCAGAAGCACTTGGCTAGAGCAAATATGGGAAACAAAAGTGTGGGGATTCACTGTCAATCAATTAGAAGGATGATTTCACTATGGATCTGCTTTTTAGTGTAGAAACAGCAGCCTGTCCATGGCTTCATATTTTGTGTGTAGTAAAAGTACCTTGCTAGAGTTTTGTTTTGTTCTTTAATTTAATTTTTTAATTTAGAGTCTGAAGACCCTGATTTAAATCCTGGTTCTACTATTTACTGCTTATTTAACTTTGGGTTAGCCAAAAGTTCTCTGGTCTTCAGTTTTCTCAGCTGTGAATTAAGGGAATTGAAATAGATTACTAAGATCCTTGCTAACTCTGAACCCTTACTCGATACTTTATAAATATAATGTTCATGTATGTTATAAATATGTAACTAATTGGTAATATTTAATTTGTAAAATCATGATCATCTTTTATAAAAAACTGAAATAATATTAATATTTATTTAAATAGCTTTAAAAATTAAAGATCAAGGTGGTGAGTGTTGCTTCTAATTTTATGCCTCCTGTGCATGCTGTGACCCATATATCTTTTAAAATCTTAGATTATCTTTGCTCATGTCTAGTCATAACCATTTTTAAAAAGGTTTTCCAACTTCTAAGTATTTTAGAATTTTTGCATCATATTTGTCTTTAATTTTCATAGAAGACCATGATTTCAGGAAAGTGATGTCACAATAAGCATATGAATTGGGTTTGAGTAAAAAGGGGCTGTGCTAAGTCACTAGCCTCATTTTTTCCCTCCAGAACCATCTGGATCCAGTGGCCAGGTGTGAATCAGGATGACTGGAGGTGGCCCTGGATGCAAGGCAGTCAGGGTTAAGTGACTTACCCAAGGTCACACAGCTAGCAAGAGTGGCTGAATTCAAACTCAGGTCCTCCTGACTCCAAGACCAGTGCTCTATCCACTGCACATCTAACTGCCCTGGTTTATATCATTGTGGTACTCTGACTGTTCATCTTTTATATTAATATATTTCTAACCTACTTAATGTCATCTAATGCCTGTGTCACTTTGGGCCACCTTGGTGCCCTTTGGGTCACCCAGAACTTATATAATTTTACAAATTGTGGTGCTTGATCTATGGATTGCACTTATACAGCTTGTCCAAGGATGAATGAATGAATGAATGAATGATAGCTGAGAGCTATGATAAATGTTAGGAAAACAGCCATTACTCTCAAAGACAGAACTCTCAAAGAGTTCTCATTGGAATGGGGGAATCAACACATACAGGAGGCTTTAGCCTCAAGAAGGAAACATATGATGACTATTAGAATTCAGCACCACATTCCAGTGATGAAATAATCAATTTATGACTTTGAAATATTTGAAACTACCAAGAACTTTAGAGGAAATTTTTTTTCCTCTGCTTTTAGTACCAATATAGCTTCAGGAAATTACCATTAGAAGGCAAGAGTTTCAACAATGGCAGAATCAACTGCTCAATTAGGTATTCAAGGAGAAATTTTTGTGTTTTGGTATTTGTATTTATACACATATTCACGGAACAATAGATTATATAGAGGCATATAGGTGGTTGAAGCAGCAGAAGGCTAGACAGAGTTAAATGGCTTCAAATTCTGCGGCAGACATTTAGCAACTATTGTCCTTATCGGGCAAAATCACAAGGTGACACAGCCTCTGTTTTCTCATCTATAACATGGGAAACAATAATGACACTTGCTTCTCAGAATTTCGGTGATGATAAAATGAGTTAACATCTTTAAAATACTTTGGGAACCTTAAAGTGTTATATAAATGCTTGTTATTATCATCATCATTATTATATCATATTGCAAAAATCATTGGCATAACTCATATCTTGCATCTCTTTGGCTTTTGCTCTGTGGATTATTAGCTTGATATTGTTTCTGAATACCATTAGATTTAATTTAGGATTCTCTGTAGGATTCTTGGGTTGCATGATATATGGATAATTGTCTCCACAATAATCAGAAAACTCAAATATCTATAAGGCATTCCCCTTTCCACTTAAGAGTTTGTATAAGGTATTCTCCAGAACAGTAGAACATATCATCTTAAGCACTTTTTGTTTAATGTTAGTAATCAAGGGATCATTGAACACAGTTATCATCACCATTGCATCTAGCAAATAATTGTACATAATCTCTATATATATTTAGAGACAGCATCATATTGGGGGAGAGAATTTGTTGCTCACTTCTTTCTATATTCTATGAAGGTTTTGTGTCTGATCTATATATCAAATTGGCTTTCTTCAAACTATAAATTTGAAATAATTGGATGAAGATAAATTATTATGAAAATTAATATATTCAAGATATCATCTGAAAGAAAGTTATAAAATTTTAAATTCTGATTACAAAAGCTTGAAACAGAAACAAGCATCTTATTTGTAAACAGTCTGAGAGTGAATTTCACATGTGAGCATTAATTGAAATAAGTCCCTAAACCAATATTCTAGTAGAACCGTGGTGCTATTGATATGGGCATTATCTCAAATAATATAGATTACAAGCTATTCATGACCTATCCTGTATTTTTTCACCAAGGTGTCTAATGAATTCACAATATGGAATGTCCTTAAAATGCTGTGAACCATCCTCAAGATATATGTCCTTCAAGGATGTACACCATTCATGAGACATTCTTCATATTTTTAACTGACACCATCCTTTTTTGTTCAAGGCAGTGGGGTTAAGTGACTTGCCTAAAGTAACTATTTCAGGATTTGATCTCAGGTCCTTCTGACTCCAGGGCCAATGCTCTATTCTCTGCGCCACCTAGTTGTCCCAGTCACCATTGGTTGTTACTACTTATTTATTTCTTGGCTAGCCATCTATTATACTTCTGTGTAACTCTTTGTCATATGTTATAATTGTGCTTATGATGTCTTACTCTATTGCCTTTGGAGTTAGCTTCGATTTAATTCTTTGGCTATTATTATTTTTCATGACTCATACTCATCCAATATAAAATTAAAATAAATTTAAAATTATGAGACCATTTTTTCATGGAAATGTCAGGTTCATTAAATTTTCTTTGTATTTCCTTAAAAACAATCTTGCCCATTCTACTGATCCTCCTGTTGAATGGTGAGCTTGGTTCACTGACCATTTTCACTATATATCCATGATAAAAAAAAAAAATGACAAATAAGAACATTTGGATTAACCAACGTGATACTAACAAATATATGTTATCTTCATAACTCAAAATTTAATAGTAATATCTAAGAGAGCATGAAGAATAGTCTGCATTCTATAATATACAATTTCATTAACAATTTTTTTCCAAAAATTTGAACATTTATATAGTAGCAAAATCTAAACTAACCTTGACAATGCTTAAAGTCTCATTAGACAGAATTCACAATGAAAAATGAAAAAATAAAGTATAGTGCACATTCTATATGATTCTAAGCACATTAAAAGTTTCCAGGGTCTGACATACTTACAGATAAGCATAAGTTTTTAGACATTCATAAACCTAGGACATCTTTGATGATCTATATTTGCTTCAGAATTAACTGATCAAAGACAATGAAATAAAAGAGTGAAATATATATATACTACATATAGGTCAGCTAAGACATTGTCCTGATTATAATCAATTCCCTGGATCTAAGCCATTGGTGGTAATTTTACATGACATGGTTAGTCATTATTCCCTAAAGCAAAAGAAGGATGGGGAGGGAGGAGTCTATCTAAATGCTATGCACTTCAAATATACAGGATGTTAATCCTTTTAGCACTTCATTGGTGGGTGACAGTGAAATGATTTGTAAAAATGAAATTAGCATATTGTGCCTGTTCACAGTTATAAATGGAAAGTAACAAAAACATCAAAGGCATTAAAGAAGAAAAATCCTGCAAAATGATTATAGAGTGTTTCTGGACCTGACTTTTAAGCTTTCATTAAAATAAGTAGGAGGTTAAAACTAACTGGAATTTTTAAAATTACTGGGAAATCACTGCCATTCTCTCTCAAGCTCTATCACAATCATGCTATTATTTCATTTTTAACAAATTTTAGTCTGTGTTCAACGACAATTAAACATGTCCCCTATGAAAAATGGTCATTTATCTTTCCAAAATTCTCCAGAGCTCCCAAATCTTTTTCATGTTGTTTCATTTGATTTTCATTACAGGACTGTTATATAAACAAGGTAAGTTTTATTACCCCAGTGCTAAAGATGATTATACTGTGGCTCATAAAGATTGAGGATAGTGTTTCAATTAAAAAATATATATATAACAACACTGACCAGTGAGGTCAGAAGATGGCAGTTTCACCCCTAGCTTTACAAATGACTAGCCTTGTTGTCTCCAGCAAATCATTTCATTTACAGAGAACTTCAATGACTAGGAAAAGTAATACTCGAGTGCTCAGAAAGAAAAATGCTGCCTAAAACATGCTTAGGGAGTATCGCCTAGCTTCATTTTTCAACAGACAGGAATGCTACATCCTCCCTTCAGATTTCTAAGGTACCTCAAGGTGTTTTGAGGCATCTATTCTCTTCTACAAGAAGAAGCACAAGGTCCCATTAGCTGTCCTCCCTCACTGGTAAGCCCAGAGATCAACTCTCAGTTCTATTTAAGCATGCAACATCAATTAGCCAATAGTAAGATATTTATTATATTTTTTCTAATTATTGCCTTCTTCCCTTCTCTCCTCCTCTCCAAGACAGCAAATAATCTAATAGAGGTTATACTACATGAACCATCATGCTCAACATATTTCCATATTGGCCATGTTGTGAAAGAAGAATGAGAACAAAAGGGGGAAAATATGAGGGAAAAAAAGCAACTTTTAAAAATTGAAAATAGTATGCATCCATCTTCATTCAGTCTCCATAGTTCTTTCTCTAGATGCGGATGGCATTTTTAATCACAAGGTTTTTGGAATTGTCTTTGATCACTGTATTGCTGAGATTAGCTTAGGTTCACCCAGTTCACATTCAAAGGCAACATCCTTGATGTCTTTATATCACCATTTCCAAAGATCAATCCCAACTCCTCATGGAATCATTGTCAGGTTGGCTTGAGACTGAGTCAGGATCTTCCAGATGTAGAGAAGGGCACATTTCTCAAGGGTTTGGCTGAAAACCTAAACTCTGGAATGCCATGGCTTCTTTTACATCTCTTGACAGTACTGGTCACTGTGGGTGAGAGCCATAGAAATCCTTCAAGAGCTGGTGGCGCTTCTTGAATGCCTCCACTGCAAATCAGAAGCCACCTCTGCAGGACTTGGTTGTTCAGTCACAAGTGCTTGTAGGTAGGATTTTCCCACTAATAAGATTGTCCCAGTGCCTTTCTGAGACATTTTGCTTGTATTAACACTGGGCCTCACAATTTAGCAGGGATCCTTGACTGGTCTCATGCCTCCCCTATATCCAGTCTGTGGCCAGTCCAGTCAAGTCTACCTTCCTAACTTCTCTCCCAATACCCCCTGCTTCTTTCCTCTGAACCTGCCCCCAGTTTTGTCTAAGACTCGTCACCTTCTACTTGGACTAGCTAAGTTCTATATGATCTCCTTGATAGCTATGTATATGAATAAATATACATAGATACTGATATATTCATGTGCATACAAATATATATATATGTCCACATGTAGATAGTATATAGATTATGTATAATGTATGTGTATGTATGTAACTATCTGACCCTAAAACCAGGGGAAGCTCAGGTCCTGCTTCAGTCACATATATAGCAAATCACTTAACCATTTTGAGTTCAGGTAATGCTGTAAGTTGACACTTGACAGAGAAAGTGCCGACCTCCAGGAATGATAGCATACATCCAGTCCTTACTTCAGTCTAATGGTTGATGATCTACATTGGCAGAGTGAGTTTCCTTACTAGCAGTTGTCCATGTCAATGAGATAAGTAGATAAACAGCCAACAGACCAGAAAGAAGATAGATGAGAAATAGTGACAGAGATTGAAATAGAGATGGAGTGAGTGAGAGAGAGAGTAGAAGGAAGAGAGCTAGGTAGAGAGAGAGAAGATAAGCAGGTAGATAAGTATAGGTAGATGTGTGTCTATTACTGTATATGAATCTTCATTTAAAAATAATTTTACAACCTTCTTCTCAGGGTAAGGGAAAGTATTTTGTAGATTGTATGTTGAAATCTATGGAGTACAGATCAGAATAATGTTTTCAAAAGAATAACATAAAAACATGATATTAATAAAGGAAACCACTTAAAAGTGAAATAGTTATTATTACCCACGTAATCTTGAAACATTCATTGGATCATGAATGCAGAGCTAGAGGGCACCATTTAGTCAAATGTCTGTGCTTTAGATGAGGGAACTTGAGTTCCAGTCAATTTCAGTGACTTGTCCAAAGACCAACAAGAAATAAATGACACAGTGAAGTTTTGAATTTGTGACCTCTTACCCTGAAGCAGATGTTCTTCTGCTGCCTTCTCTTGATGTTCTTGTTAGTGAAGGTTTTCATGTTCAATTAGAGATTCAATAACCCCAATTATTTGTTTTCTAGTGGAAGATGCTACATAATCCCAGTGTATTACATTGCTTATATTACTATCTGAAATATATTTCTAAGAATTATTCCCAATATCATGTGAAGCTTATCAAAGGGAAAAAATCCACATCAATACAATATTTTTATGAATTTTTGCTAAAATATGAATATATAGACACATAGATACATATGTGCATATAAACACATTTATACATATGGATAAAAACACACAGCATATATTCTAGGCAAATATTGAATTACTCCTCGCTATAAAGTTACAAAGTTGTGGAAAGTTATTTTCCATTTTTTAGTTGTATTCAAATTGAATTCTCTAGATATGCATTGTTTCTAGATATCCAAAGCTATTTATACCAATTTTATAGTTAAACAAATTTTTTCATTTTTATTTGTCTGCATTGTTCAGAAGGGAACAGCCCACTGCATATTTTATCTAAATTAGGCCATTTACAAATCAAATTGTTTAATTCTACTTTGCAATATACAATTAGATGTTGGTATATTACCTGAGGAGAAACAACAAACAGAAATTAAATATTGCAATGGTTGGCTTTCCCTCCACAACTTCACATATGAAATGTAATATTACTGATATTTAACCAATAAAAATCTTTGAATGAAAAATGCATAGACTTTTAGAGGGAATAATAGTCTCCTAAGGGAATTGATAGAGGACCCATTGCAATAATTAAAGGGAAAAAAAGTAATGCCTAGTTCTACTTTCATTAAAAGTTTATTTTACCCTTGCTATGAATTAAATATATTGTCATCATTTTCATGGCACCACCCTGACATGAAAATACCATTTAACTCTATAAAATATCATTATGCTGAGAAGATGATTAAAATTCATCTAAAGGTTTGGACTCTCTAGGTTAAGAAATTATACCTCAGTGATCCTTAGAGGTTTAGATTAACTACCAAGAATTTTCCTCACTCATTAAAGAAAGAGTCTATTTGAGGATGCTTAAAGACTGTCTCAACTTCATTATGAGGGGGGAAATTACAATCAAATCCAAGTCTACATATATAATTTAGGCTGTGTTTAAATCTTTTTGCTCATGTTGGATATTGAAGGATTCTGGTCTCCCATAATTCACTCATGTGGTTCATGATACCTACATGACCTACACTTCCCAAAGTGAATGTAAAGATACAAAGCAATCTCTGAGTATTTAATCACATAGCTAGGACCTCCAAGGAGCCACACAATCACATCAAAGATATTGAGGACAAATACCCTAATACCAGTGGGCGATGTAGGCATGAATCTGTACTATACAAAACTTGAGTGCAAAATGATGTGTTTTGGGTTGTCTTAGTAGAATTCCTGTGGCTTCCCTGCAAGTTACAGTACTGAAAAACCTTACTCTCCTTTTCTTTTTTCAATGTCTGACATTACTCTTTCCAAGAGAGTTTGTAGCTGGTCCTAGATTGGTGGATATACTTGCCTAACTATCTGTAGGGTCATGGTTGGTTTGATGTCATGGATGATGTAGTAATAGTGTTGGCAAGAAAATGAGCAATTCCTCAGGGAATCAGAGCTACTGAGAGAACCAAAGCTGTATAGCATATCCTTTAAGGTCTTTTGATGTTCTCATCTGTAAAAAAACAAAGAATTTGATTGATGATGTCTCAGGTGTCTCCCAGTTATATTAAATCATAAAATCAAAAAATTGGATTGATGATCTCTCAGGGATCTCCCAGTTCTATTATATTCTATAATCATAACAAAGGATTTGAGGGTAACATTTAACTATAGTATAATATAAAAAGCAACAATCATTTTTATTACCATAATGGTCAATAGCCTTTTTTGCTACTAAACAAGATTCCAATAGTATAATAAAAATTGTGATGATATTAGCATTTACATAACACTTTATGGTTTCTAAAGCCATTCATATGCTACCTTATCTGGTCCTCACAATAATCCTATGAGACAAGTTCTATTATGAGCCTAATTACACAGATAAGGGAACCAAGACACAGAGAGGTTAAATCATTTGCCCAGCTTGAAATATATCATATGTGTCTGGGGCAGGATTTGAACTCAGTTTATCCTATTAGCCCAATCTCTACCTTTTTTGCCAATTAGTTGTCTCCCATAGGGTATTCAATATAGCTAATGTGTTTGATCATGATCAATCTATTTGATTATTCCTGGAATCAAAGTTTTCATAACTTTCTAGTCCTGGATTATCATTTCAGATGAGAGATTGGAAGAAAATACATTATCACCTACTCCCTCAAAGAATATAATTACTTTGGGAAAGTTGGGAGCTAGACTTGGAAGTATTGATAGAACCATCATTCTCTACAGGCTCAAGCACAGTTGAAATTCACTATGTGATTTTTAGAGGAGAATTAAATAAATGTTTAACCAAATATAGTCTGTGAAGGATCTTACAACTATCCAAATGGCCCTCAGCAGAAAAATGGTTCTCTACTCCTGCTACAAAGCGTCATTGTTAAGTCCTATCCAGTTAAGTTCGGTTCCATCTGACTCTTCCTGATCTCATGGGGTTTTCTTGACCAAGACACCAGTGATTTGCTATCTCCTGCTCCAGTGGATTAAGACAGACAGAGCTTAAGTGACCTGTCCAGGGTAATGAGTTTGAGACCACATTTGAACTCGGGTCTTCCTGATTCTAGTTCAGCACTCTATGTCTAAAGGATAGCCCAAGTTCTTCCTATTTTAATTTTTAATGTTTTCTGCCTCTTTTTTTCTCAGTCTTTCCCTCTGTCTCTGATCTTTATCTCTTTCAAAACAAATTGTTTCCATTCCTTTTTAAAAAAGGAAGTAATGAAGGTAATAGGGAGGGAGGACAGGAGGGAGGGAGGGAGGAAAGAAAGAAGACAAGAAGGAAAGAAAGAAGAAGAGAAAAATTAAATAAATGTAAAAAGGATTTATTAAGCTCATACTATGTTCATTTCCTTAAATATTAGCAATACAAATCGAAAAAACAACACTGTTTGGAAAGAAAACAGATAAATGAAAATTTGACCTCAGGGAAGATGGGAATGCCTGAAAATCATGAGTGTTTATTTGAGGACTGAATAGAAAGATATAATGTTCCTTTAGTTACTTCAATAAGTCAAATTCTAGTGGTAAATTGTTATTATATTAATTATAATGCTTTACAGTATTAATAGGAATATCAGACACTAAGTACAAATTTTAATTCTCATAAGTATTGAAGTGTAACCATGGGGAGGATGGTTATTTTCTCTAAGAATCAACTTTCCCCTAAATGAGGTTATTGGAATTGACTAGTGCCTTTTGAATGTCTTATCATTAAATTCCTTAGGGTCCTAAATCCAGTGTGGAATAACTATTCTATATTTCACAGACTGTCTTAGTTACAATCATTGGACCATAAATTAAGAGCTGGAAGAGCCATTTTTGAATTCAGACTTCTGCATTGTCTTGGGGTCCAGAGTGGCTCATGATTATACCACTACAGATGACAGTCAGAATTGAAGCCAAATCTTCTTTTAAATGACTATTCTGAACCCTCTAGATGCAAAAATTAAAAAACTGAAATCATCAGGCCTTATCAGTAAGATCCATAAGCCTGATCCTCCTCCCCATGCAGCTAAATGTCTCTTGGCATCTCTAGCTTTTGTGGAAAAGGGAGAAAACCATCAATTGAAGGAAACTTTGATCAAGGCTAGGATTTTCTTTCAATTAAGAAGGGGGAGCAACAAACGTAAGAGTGAAATTTATAGAGATATGTGGGGAGAGAGAGTGAGAGAGAAAGCAAGAGAGAGACATACAGACACACAGATAGAGAGACAGACAAAGACAGATAGATACAGAGACAGGCAGACAAAGACAGACAGAGACAGACAAAGATAGAGAGAGACATAGAGACAGAGAGAGACACAGAGAGACAGAGAGAGAGAGACAGACAGACAGACAGACACACAGAAACAGAAGAACAGACACAGACCGAGACAGACAGAGACAAAAACAGAGAAAGAGAGACAGAGAAAAAGAGACAGAGACAGAGAGAGAGAGAGAGAGAGAGAGAGAGAGAGAGAGAGAACATTTTTTTAGCTGAATAAGGACCTAGTTTTGCATCTGAATCTTATAATTAGGAACAGTTGCTGCTTTTCTTAATTAGATAACTGGGATCTTCTCCTTAGCTCCAGGCATCTGACTAGCAAGGTCAAGAGTGTTCACTTGAGTAAATGTAAACCAACCGATCTAAAAACTCAGACCCCGAGTTATCAAATGTCCATGAAGTGTCACCTTTACCCTTCCAATAGTACAAGCCAATCAACATTAATTTATATTAAGATGAGGCAGAATCAAGGAACATGATGGTAGTACTAAGGAAGATTACTTTTCCCTTAAACCCTTGATAAATTCCATCCAACTAATTAAGGCCTTGAGAAAGGTTACATTTTGCTATTTCCTGAAGCCATGGTTTTCTAAATTTATATTAACCACTCAATTCCATGAGAGGACTTTCATTTCGATGTTTATTCTAATGGCCTGAAAGAGTTCTATGCTTATGCTTATTTTAGTCTCTGGTGGCATTTAAAGGGTTCCACAATCTGTCTCCCACCTTCTTTTCCAGGTTTGTTCTGCATGATTCTTAATTGTGCATTCGACATTCCAGCCAAATGGGTATTTGTTGTGCCTCCAACTCAGTAAGACATCTCCACCATTCCCTATCAGTGCTTTTGGACAGTTTGTTCTCTTTAGTTCCAAGGTTGTTTCTTCTCCTCTGTTTCTTAACATCCTTAAGCTTTCTTCAAGGTTTAGCTCATTTGTCATCTTCTAGCAGAAACCTTTCCAAATCCCTTCCAATTTGTAGTGCTCTCTCAGTTAAAAATTATATTTATTTTACACTTTGACTCAGGCAATGACATTTTAAGATCTGTATCCCAAAGAGATCAAAGGATCTATTTGTGTATGTATATTATATATAATATACATATACAGTTGAATATAATCATATGGCTATAAAATATAAAATTATGTAAATGTAAATAATATAAATAGGTTTTATATACAAATATATAACATCTATTTTTATGCTAACAAGGCACTGGAAATGGAGGGGATACTCATCAATTAAAGAATGACTGAATAGGTAGTGACAAATGATTATGATGGAATACTGTTGAGCTAAAAGCAATGACAACAAGGATGTTTTCAGATAAACCTGGAAAGGCTTTTCTGAACTGAGGCAAAGAGAAGTGAGAAGAACCAAAACACTATACATAGTAAGAGCAATATTGTATGATTATCAATTACAGATGACTTCACGGCTCTGATCAAGACAGTGACCCACAGAACCCATAATGAACACCACTATTCACCTACAGAGAGAACTGAGGCACTTATGAATGCAGATTGAAGCATCCTTTTTTAAATTTAATTTTCTTAGACATTTTATTGGTTTGGGTTCACAGACTTCCCATGTCTGATACATAGAAAATTATTTGCCTTCTGAAGAACAGGGAAAGAGTTGGAAGAAGAGAGAGAATTTGGAATGCAAACTTTATTTTACATGTAATTAAAAATATTTAGTGAAATAGAAACATTTTGATAAGTATACATAATTTCCTTATCTGGATACAGATTATTTCCTTATGTGGAATGTCCCATCCCTTAGGTCAAGAATTGTCTCATTTTTGTCTTCGAATCCAGAAGGCCTGGTATGTTGCATAAATAATATTTGAACTAAGGATTAGATGCCTGTTATAATCAAAAATAGATCTTAATAGTTATATGGACATCATACTATGTGAAAAATTAATAAATGAGGCAGCATAACATAGAGTCAGCTTTTAAGCATAAAGAGTTCAATTCAAGTCCCATTTCTGCACATAATGACCCTGATCAAGTCTTGTATGTACATTTATTTATAAATTACCCTCTCCCATTAGAATGGAAACTCCTTGAGGGCAGGGACCCTGTTTTGTTTTGTTCTTTTCCTTTGTATCTCCAGTGATCCTGTGTCAGTGGTTGGCACATAATAGGTGCTTAATAAGGAAGAGAATAAGCATCTAAAAAGATCTGCTATGTGATAGACACTATGATAAGTAAATTTTAAATATTATCTCATTTGATCCTTTCCTTAACCCTGCTGATTAGGGACAGTTTTGATCCCTATTTTTACAGTTGATTAAAATGAGAGAGAGAGAGGTTTTCTGAGCAGCAGGAATTTCTGAAATGGATTTGAATCCAGGACTTCCTGACTCTAGGGCCAGTACTCTATCTAGTATTTAGATGCCCCTAGCTTAGTAAATGCTAACTTGACTAAATAGCAATTTTTCAGGTCAGTCCTGGCAATTTATTAAAACAAAACAGAAAAAAAAAACCCAGAAATTGAAGGAGAGTAGGTGATCTGTTTTGGGAGAAGAGTTCTCTAACAGGCAGAAATCCTATCATCCCAAAACCCCTTCAAAGAAAATGTTATAATGTCTTTATTATGCAAATAGGTGACTCAGTTGTTACAGTCCTGGGATTGGAGTCTGGAAACTTCAGTTTAAATACAGATTTTGATACTAACTAGTTATGTGACCCTGACCAAGCTGCTTCATTTCTGTTTGCCTCAGTTTCCTCAACTATAAAAATGCCATAATAATATAAACTAGGGTTGTGAGGATCAAATGAAATACTCCTTGTGAAGAGCTTAACAAAATGTCTGACAGATAAGATTTCTATGCAAGTTTATTCCATTCCCTTCTCCCTTTCCTCTATCCATAATATTTGAAATAAGTAGAACACATTATTATTACTATTTGTATAAATGTGTTTATTTTCTAACTATATGCAAAGATAGTTTGAAGCAATCATTTTTTTAAGGTTTTGAGGTTCACATTTTTCTCTCCCACCTCTCCCTGATAGAGAGCATTCTAAAATAGGTTATACATGTAGAAATATGTTAAACATAATTCCATAGAAATTATGTTGTGAAAGAAGAATCAGAACAAAAGAAAAAAAGAACAAATTAGTATAATGCCCATTTAATTTCCAGGGAATCTGAGGCTGAGATTAATTAATTCACACAGCTAGTAAGCAACAGAATTGAGACAAGAACTCAGGTTGCCTTACCCCGATGCAGGATGCCTTTTTCAATCACATGCAACATTAAAAGAAACAAAATAGAAAACGCCACCTGGGAGGCACCAGGAATTGGATAGGGGACAGAAGTCAATGACCCATGAACGGCACTGTTGTTTGAAGTCAAGCCAAATTCATAATTTCCTTCACAGTGTCCATATTCTCCTTTATAAATAGAGCCAGTCCTGTAAAGGACACCTAAGGTGCTTGTCTTGGCCAAATCCAACTTATGTCTTGTGTTAGTCATTTCTAATTTTCAATTCATCTTCAGTGTTTGTTTCAGACATTTCATGCAATATTTCCAAATCAAGTCAATTCAACAAGCATTCATTAAATTCATCAGCCCAATGTAACTTTAAAAGAGTTCACTACATAATGGGGAAAATAAACCTTCCATACAAAAACAAATGAATATGGTGCATTGGAAACTCATCATAGCAAGTGAGGGAGATTTTCTAGGTCACATGAGCAGCGAGTTCAAAGATGAGACATTTTCTCTTATCTTCATAACTTCTCAAGTATCTTTGAAACAAAAATGGTGTGCCAAAGATAAAGCACCTTCTTGGGTGCCCATGGCCTAGGACAAGTAGAGTCTAAATTAAGTTGAAAGAAAAAATGAATTAACATTCACTAACCCTGAATTCATTCCATGTCCTTCCTTCACCTAAAGTGAGACTACAGAACCAAAGTTTGACACATGGGTTTTAACAAAATCTAACCTCTTAACTCTGGTACCCTCTCCTTTTTTCGATGCCTGGGAGACCTTGCATAATTTCTCAGTGGCTCTTAGGTACCCAGGAGTCCTTTAAGAGCAAAAGAATGTCAAATGCTCAGACAGACAGACAGACAGTGCTTCAGAAGAAAAGAGAGAACAGCTGTTGTGCCAGTATCTGGAAAGATAACCCTATAGCACCAATGCTGCAATAGAGCTGTTGGTAACACTCATAGAACTGAGGAAGAGAAGAAAGGATGTAGGACACCACTGTTGGGGTGGAGAGAGCTGAGGAATACTCCATTAAACTTGAAGGAAAGTACTTGGGAAGTGGCAAGGGCCTCTTCTGTCTACCCAAAATTTTCTTGTGACAGGAACCTAGTTTGGTGGATTGTGAATTGTCTATTTTGAAAGGATGCTGAGAGGTTTTGTGACAGGAACCATGGAAACCAACTTTAGTGAACAATAAGAGAAAATAAGGGGGTAAAAGATCATAAGGGCACTTAGGTGGCACAGTGGATACAGTTTTAGAACTAGAGTCAGCAAGATTCATCTTCCTTAGTTCAGATTCAGGTTTGGACACATACTAGCTTTGTGATTCAAGGAAAATCACTTTATCTTCTTTGCCTCAGTTTCCTAATGTGTAAAAAGAACAATAGAAGGAAATGGAAAATCATTATAATAAGTTTTCCATGAAGACACCAAGTGAAATCAGTCAGACACAACTAAGTTGTCTGACAAAAAAAGCAAACAAAAAGAATGAAATTGTCATATATCTCAGGAATAAGAAAACTCAAAGACCTTAAGAATAAATAGATAAGTCTACAGACTACAGAGAAAATAGTACTAGAAAAAGGAAATATGGTTTACAGATCTAGTAAATAATTTCAGATATCTGTCAATTAATGTTTCAAAACAAAGAAAAACTGATCCAACACTTGAAAGGGACAAAAGATTCTATGGAATTTAAGGAGAACATGCACCTACAACATTCTGTTTCTGAGTGATTCTAAAAAAGAAATGAAGATTATAGGGCAAACATTTGGGGCCTTCATAGCAAAAATAATAGACGGGATAAAAGACCTTAGAATCTGTAATTGCAAGTCCCATCAAAGAAACAAAAGATAAAACAATAGATTGGGAATTCAAATATAGACAAGTGAAGGACAATCCAGAAGATAATCCAAAAACGATTTTTTTAAAAAAATAACCTCACTCTGAAAGCAAAACCTACATAGAGATGGTGGTTGGAGCTTTGCAAGTTCCTGACCCATATGGTTGAGTTTAGGTAGACTGCTAATGCACTCACAGTCATTGTTAGAACCTTGGGAGGTTCTACAGGTTCAGGGTGACTACTAGTGGACTCCACATTGCTCTGTGATTCTTGCCCTGGTTTCCACTTCAGGCTTATGTAAAGATTGATTAAAGGGTAGAATCCCTCTCTTCTCCCCTTAAAGGGTCACTCAGCAATGATTCTGAGTCTTGTTCTTTTTTCTGTTCAAAGTTAGGGCTCCTCTCTTGAGCTCAATCCTCAACATCCTGCAGCTATGGTCTAGAATTGCGTAATGGGTAACAGAGCTGCCATTTGACATCTCTTCCTACTCCCAGCACTAGGTCAGGGGTTCCCAAGTCTGTTTCTCACCTGGGATTCAGTCTTAGTCTCTGAATAATGAAATGCTTTCTACCTTTACCTTACCACTGCTGCACTGCCCTCCTGGCCCTGGCTGCAGTCCTCTCTATCTTTCTAAGGGAATTTGAGCCAGAAAAATGACACCCTGAATTTTTTTCTTGGCTTTCCCAATCAGAATTTTTCTAGATTGTTGTGGAGGAGGTGTGCTACTTGAACTGGGAAAAATGCTGACTCTCATTCCACCATTTTGACTCTGCCTCTCCTGTCAATTCTCTTCTAATATTATCCTAAAGGATTCCCTAGTTCCCTAAAGTGTGAGTGAGAGAAAAAAAATGTAAAGTGAAGGCAAATAGGTGGCTCAAAGGATAAAGCATTCAACCTGGAGTCAGGGAAAACTTGATTTATATTGTGCCCTTAGACATTAATTGGGTGAGCCTGGATCAAGTCATTTATGCCTCAATTTCCTCATCTGAAAAATGGATATAATAATAAAGCCATGTTTTAGGGCTTTTGTGAGGATCAAATAAGATAGTATTTATAAATCACTTAGCACAATGCCCAGGACAAAAAGAGCCACTTAAACAATACACAAACGTGAGATATTATTATTATTTATTTTGTCAATATATTTTTTAAATGTTAGATATTGTTACTGTTTTATCTTGAAGGAAAACTACGAGATGTGACCAAAATGAATCTCCAGGTGACAGCTCTTCAGTGGAATTAGCTGTAATTAAAGGGAAAGTTTGTTTGATTTGCAAATTAATGCCACATTATCTTCAATTTTCCATTTCTTATGGATACACAACCACAAGTTGCATTGGATAAAGTGAGTTCTTTTTATGTCATAGCTATAAAAAAAAACAAAAACGAAAAATGCCAGATCCATTTTTAGTCTAGAGAACAACAAAGGAGAATTTTATAAAGTATGTAAAATAATCTCCTGTCACCAAATGATGCCCTTGGCCCCATCAACTATTCATCACAGTAACTAACCCAACACTATGAGCATTACGGACTAGGACAGATCATAGCAGTGACATGGATGCTGGCCACCTGGAATCAAACTGATAGAATTTCTCAGTTTCACCAGATTCTGCTGTATTCTTCCTGCGGAGCCAGCATCAATTTCAATGGCTTCTTTGCAAAGAAATTGAGCTTTTTGATGCTTTAAAAAAGTGATTTGAGTTGTTTTTCTTTTTCTGAGCAATTGTAAAGGTTTTGTTATTTCCTCTTTCGTAGGTATCTTTCATAAAACGGATTGATTTTGATCTCCCCACAGTTCTTTTCATAAAAAAGGAACTAGACTGTTCAGTTTTTTCATTCTGTTGGTGATATTTAAAAAACACACACACATAAATAATTAAACACCAAATGTGATCCAAAATATAGTTTTATAATGAGATCATCTACCTTGATTCCCTGAACTCTGCTCCAAACTCCCTTTATGCTTGCTTGTAGATCATTTGTCAAGGATTTTTTCCCATTGAGATCTTTTGGGATCCTGCAGTCTTCTCAATTATAATTTTATTATATTGCAGGTTTTTTTGGTCTCTTACTAACAATATATTTTTCCAACTGAAGATGAAAACAGATTTTCAGAGAATTTTTTTCCTTCTGCATATGCACTGTGAAATCACTTCTACAGACCCACACAGCTAATTAGCAGATCTTTATTTTGCTATATTTTTTCTAAGACAATATGACAGAATGATGGGAAACCATACCAATTAGCAGCCACAAGCAGCTTCCTCATTTGACAAACATTTAATAAGCAATAAAAGAAGAACTTGGAAGTTCTGCAGCCTACTGATAGAATGGAGGGAGAGGGAAACTCTCTGGGATTTTTTCTGAAACAAAGGGGAGACATAATTAAGCTAATTTCAAATAAATGGAGGGATCCAGCTGGACCTGTGAGTTGAATGATACTGGGAAATCTCAGTGATAAACTTCCCTAAACAGAAAGATGTTGACCAGCACCTTCTATTAGAGAGAGAGGTCTTAGAGAGCTGTCTAGTGAATTGAGGAACCAGATGCCACCCCAAGGTTCACAAAGCCAGTATCTGGCAGAGACCTTGCACGGAGATCCTTCTAGCTCTGAGGTCAGCTCTCTAACCACCATAAAACACTGCCTCTCACTTTCACAGTTAAATTTGTTTTTTCATTCAATACTCATGTCCTTTTAAAAATAGTAATTTATGTGATATCTATAGTTGGTCCCCCCCCCAACACACAAACTATATCTTCTAATAGGACATGATGGTACAGAGATGACCCTGGGATACACCAATGGAGTACAGATGCTACCTGCTTCCACCAAGCCAGATCAGCTTCAAATATAAAGCAGGAAAGGCTTCCCATTAAGGTAACAATATTTTGTTTATAACAACTCCTGAAAGAAAAATAGGACATGATACTTAATTTCCATAGTGCCAATGACAACATTTCAGAACAAGGGATACTTAGAAAGGGCTAAGTATTACACTGTTTTAAGTTATCTGTGGTGATGGTAAACTAATTTCTCAAGATGAACTTATCAATGTGTTACTTCAGGAATCAATTATATCATTATTGACTTCTACTTGTAAGTGAAACCAAGGAAGGTTAGGAAGTTGCAGCTGGATGGGAGGATGGCTCATTAGTTCCCTTTAGAGAAATAAATTAAAAAAGTAGTGCATTTAGATTTTATTGTTCATATGGTGTTAATAGGAATAATAATTTCTTAAGACAATTTATGCTCTGGAAACATTTATCATCACCTTTAAGGATATTTTTCTGGGACTTTCTTGTTTGTCTTGTTGAATCTTGTATATTCCTATGTGAATAGACAATTAAAATATGTTGTAAGATATAGCTTGAAATTAAGAAATGTTGATAGGGCTAATAATAATAATAAATAATAGCAATAACAATAACAGAATCTAAATAGAAATTTAAATTTTGTGAAGCACTTTAAAAGAATAAATCCAGGGTGGCTAGGTGACACAGTGGATAGAGCACCAGCCCTGGAGTCAGGAGTACCTGAGTTCAAATCTGGTCTCAGACACGTAATAATTACCTAGCTGTTTGGCCTTGGGCAAGCCACTTAACCCCACTGCCTCGCAAAGACAAAAAACAAACAAAAAAAAAGAGAATAAATCCATTTTAGTTCTCACAATATCCCCCTAGGAGGTCAATACTATGATTACTTTAATTTTACAGATGACCTTAATGATTTTGTTAGAGTCATCAAAAAGTATGGTGACTAGATTTGAACATTAGATCAACTGATGCAACCGCTGCACCACTTGACTATATAAAGTGTTTCTATAGTACAGAGAATCTTCTTACATTTATTATGATGGATATTTTCTTGAAGAAAAGTTAGCAAAGGCCAAACATAGGAAAAACTAAATATTATCAAATATATTAAATTAATGTACCTTGACAGAAAAATGAATAACTAGCTACTATGGGAATCATTTTTCAATCAGTTGTACAGTTATTCAAAGCAAAGATTAAAATCATAAAAATAAAATAATCAAAATAGAATGATGAATAGGCCAAATTATTCCAACCAGACCTATTCAAATAAGTTGCTAATCCTGGAAAGTGAGAAATAGATAAAGGACCAGACCTCAGAATGCACTTTTCCCATTTCCTATATTCATACATTCATTTAAAGCTCCTCCAAATGCATATTACACAGTTACTATAGATAGACAGTCAAATACACAGAAAACTGGATAAGGGAAAAGAACAAGCTAGATCGCATTTGAGAAATAATACAACATTTTCAATGACTTCCAAGCTTTCTTCAAAACAAAATCCATATTTTAAGACTGATATTTTCAGTGAAATATGGAATAGGATGAATTTTATAGAGTTTAAATTAGAAGGACAAGGAAATAGTATGCATTAGAAGAGTCTTAGCATCCATTCTATGTTTAATTCCAAACTTTATCCCCATGAGAAAATGTTACATAAAGCACTTGGAATTACAAAGTGGATGCATTAGGACACAATTATTTACATTGGAAAAGGTTCTTTTTTTTACAAAATAATTCACATAGTTTTTCTTTAATAATATAATGTGATTTAATTTCTAAAATTGTTTCATATACCATAGTTTTAAAGTAGTTTAAAATACAGCATGGATTCATACACCATGGTTTACGTAGTTTTTGCATGAATATACTAAAAATCCAAGTAATTAAAAACAATGCTCAAATAACTTTTAAGTAGGAGGTGAGAGGAATCTTCCAGAGTAGATAGAAGTAATAGTTTCAATTATGAGTATTCCATTTTCAGAATAAACAGCCTGAGGTCTAAAGTAGTTATCCCCTTAATTTTATTTCCAACTCTTTTCATTGTCCTAAAACCCCCTTTCAACAACAACCAAAATATACTAACAAAAACTTAAAATATACTAATCATAATATTCTGCAATTATTTTTTGCTTAAAGTACTATAAAATTAGACAAAGAGACATAAATTCTCAAGTAACCAGTTGTGGAACCCATGTAATAGCAAATAAATGATAAAGATGGACTTGGAGGAAGAACTATTTCTACTTCAATGGCAGGTGATATTTTTCATCCCAGATATCTTATCTAGGGGATAGCAGATCTTTTCTAGCCAAAGCTCAATAAAAAGGTTGGATGTATATAGCAACAAGTCCCAAAATGAAGAGGGCAGCTGCTACCACTGATTCCCTTTTTAACCTTCTACTTAGCTACACATCATGACTTCCTACAGAAACCCCAGCCAATGTCCCCACTTGCCCAGTAGAATAAGGGACTAGAAAGACTGGATGACAGATTTGCTACACTTAAACATGTAAAATCATTAATTTGGAAAAATTCAGGAATGCCATGAGATATCGTTCTTAGTAGGCTTCTCATTGGCATTCTATTTATTCTTTTTGATTGCTTTCCTTAGCTACAAAATTGATATAAACTGCATTAACATTATATTAATTTGAGAAAAACTGATTTGCTAAAAGCTGGAGCATTACATTTTAACAAAAGGAAATTCTATTTACTCTGAATTAGGAAGATTCCCAGAACAAAGGATTCTCAATTATTTCTGAAAATAGGAAATATATCTCCATTGATTTGGTTAATGTTATGGTAATCACCAAGTCTGAAGTCAATTGCATATGTAGGGGAGCACCTGAGCTTTACCACAATGAGGTCAACAAACTAGCAATATCAACATTAAAATTTTCCAATTTTTTCCAAGTTAACTTTTGGTGAATTGAATGGAATTCTTATCTTTCATGTCAAAAAAAAGTGAATGTGTAAATTAACATTCCAGAAAAAGAGCTTATTGAATTTAGCAGTCAGGAAAGGACTCAGTTATTTTCTATTCCACCCCTGCCTAATTTATGATTTGAGGAAATGGAAGAATCTTTTTCAGCATCATGTAGGGGAAATATTAGAGGTCTTCTGTTAGAGCAATTAAGAAAAGCTTCATGGAGAAAGAGATACCTGACCTGAGTTGTAAAGGAAGGGAAGGATTTGAACATGTAGAAAAACTCATGGACTCTTTACTTAGACTAAAAGAATTGTCTATGTAAAGGCATGGAGGTAGGAGAAAGCAGGGTTGCATCACTAAGTAGTGGAATACCAAATGAAGAGTGGTGGTTGGAAATAAAAATAGGTTATGGGGGACCTCCAAGTCAACATTAGGAAGTTTGCATTTGGGGGAGATGTGGAGCCACGATTGCAAAAAAGTGGTATCAACCCAACTGAACTTTCCTATACTCCCATCCAAAAGAAAATGAAATAATGTCACAAATAAAATTATGGAATGGGAGAGCTAATGAAAGGTTAAGGTGAAACATTTCTCAATATTTACACAAATTAGGAAGGCAGTGGGAGAGGTGTGTGACACTGGAGTGTTGGCTGACCCACAGCAACAGCAAGAGGTCTTAAAGAAAGCATCAACAGAACAGCAAAAGTTTCCAGAACTCTTAGGTCAGAGAAAGTATGGGAGTCAGACAATCAGAACAAGATTATAGATGACTCCAAATTGCTGTTTCAGGGTGTGTTCTGTCACAAAGGACCAGAGCACTAGGTCCTAGCTCCAAGGCAAAGCAGAGCATCAGTGCTTGTGGTTATAGGAGAGCAGGACACCTGACCCCATGCCTAGGGGAAGAGGAACACTAGTCCTTGTGGCCCTAGGGGAGCAGAAGAGTAAATACCAGAGCATAGAGAGCCTGAAAGCAGTGACTATACCTCTCCATGTATCATAACACCTTAGAACCATTGAAAGCTTGCAAACCCCCAAGAACTAGCTCTGGGGCAGCTAGGTGGCACTGGCCCTGGAGTCAGAAGAACCAGAATTCAAATCCAGCCTCAGACACAAAATAATTACCTAGCTGTGTGGACTTGGGCAAGCCACTTAACTCCATTGCCTTGCAAAAACCTAAAAATAAAAATAAATTAAAAAAGAACTAGCTCTGAAAAAACTTGAAATATTCAACATGAGCAAAGCCCAATTTTAATATAAATTTCAAAGTCAAGAAATAAACTGGGGGGAAATGAGCAAATATTAAAAAAGGACTTTACTATAAAAAGCTACTAGACGGGGCAGCTAGGTGGCGTAGTGGATAAAGTACCGGCCCTGGAGTCCGGAGTACCTGGGTTGAAATCCAGTCTCAGACACTTAATAATGACCTAGCTTTGTGGCCTTGGGCAAGCCACTTAACCCCGTTTGCCGCGCAAAAAAAAAAAAAACAAACCCTAAAAAAAAAAGCTACTAGAGTGGAAGCAAGACTATAAACAAAAATCTCCAAAAAACATTAATTGGACACAAAATCAATAAGAATTTCCTGGAAGTGCCAAAGAAAGAAATGAGATCAGTAGAGAGAAAACTTAGAAAAGAAATGAGAGTGATGCAAGAAAATTATGAAAAGAAAATTAATGGATTGTTATAAAGGCACCAAAAATAATGAAGAAAATGACACCTTAAAATAACAGAATTGGTCTCATAGTAAAAGAGCAACAAAAATATACTGATGAAAACAACCTCTTAAAAAGCAATGTAAAAATAGGTGCCAACACTCACTGAGTTAAGTATTTTTAAATTAGATCTGGACACGTGGAAGCCAATGATATCAAGAAACAAATAACAAAGTCAATAGAATGAAGAATTGTTTTTAAGAATGTGATATACCTCACCTGAAAAAAAAAGATCTGAAAATGGATCAAGAATAGATAATTTAAGAATTATTTGACTAACTGAAAGCCATTCACAAAAAAGCTTAGAAATTACATTTAATAAATTATAATGGAAAACTGCCCCAATATTTTAGATACAGAAGGAAAAATAAACATTAAAATAACTTTTCCAATCATTTTCTAAAAGACATCCCAAAATGTAAACTCCTGGGAAGTTATAGGCAAATTCCAGAGATCTCAAGTCAAGGAGAAAATATTGTAAGCAGCCCAAAAGAAATAATTTAAATATCTCAGAGCTACAGTCAAATCCCATGTGCTTTGGCAGCTTTTAAGTAAAAGATGTGAAAGTCTTGGAAGGATATTCAAGAGGACAAAGACACTTAAATTACAATGAAAAATAATCTACCACCAAAATTGAGTATAATGCATCAAAGGAAAAGATGAATATCTAAGGAAATAGAAGACTTCCAAGCATTCCTGATGAAAAGAATAGAATTAAATTGAAAAATTGACATTTGGACAGAAGACTCAAGAGAATTATGAAAAAGTCAACATGATAGAAAAATCATATAAAAGAAAAATCAACAAGGCTAATCTGTTTACATTCCTCTATGGGGGGATGATATAGGTAACTACTAAGATCTTTATCCTTATTAGGGCAATTAGAAGAAGTCTATATAGACAGAGGTCCTGGGTATGAGTTGCCATACTTAGATGAGCTCAAAAAGAGGGGAGGAGAAAAAGGGATACATTGGAAGAAACAGAATGGAGATATGGTTGGAGGAAATTTTCTCATCCAAAGAGGTATATAAAAAAGTTTTTATAGCAGACAAAAATGAGGTGGTAGTGGTGGGAAGTGATTGAATCTCACTCTTATCTGAATTATTGACTATTCCAAAACAGAAAAAAAATATATACACAGTCAGGTAAAGAAATCTATTTTGACCAAGAGGAAAATAGGAGAGGGAAGAGATAAGAGGATGGGGTGGATGAAGATGAAAGGAAAATATTTTAAGGGAGGTGATAGAAGCAAAACAGATTTGTGAGGAGGAACAGGATTAAAACAAAGACGGATAAAAAGAAGAAAATGAGATGGAGGGAAATGCATGATAATTATAACTTATAATGAGAATGAGATGAACTCACTCATAAAATGGATAGCAGATTGGATTACAACTAGAATCCAACAATATGTTGTTTAAAAGAGACATAGTTAAAAAATAAAATACACAAAGGAATAAAATATGGGATTAGAGCAGAATCCCTTATATTTTAGCTGAAGTAAAAATGTCAGGTGTAGTAATTATGATTTCTGACAAAGCAAAAGCAAACTAGGCCTAAATAAAAGAGATGAGAGAAACTTATTTTGCTAAAAGATATACTAGACAATGAAGTAATATTTGTCTGATAAATAGCTTGGCTCTTAAGTATACAGGAAGTTGAGTCAAATTCTTAAGGCTATTAGTCACTTCTCAACTGATAAATGGTCAAATAATATGAACAAGCAGCTTTCAGAAGAAGAAATCAAAATTATTTATAGTCATATGAAAATGCTCTAAATCACTAATGATTTTAAAAATGCAAACTAAGGCAACTCTGAGGCAGCATCTCATACAAATGTTAGAGAGGATAAAGGAAAATGGGAATACTGTTGAACTGTTGGTAAAGTTGTGAACTGGTACTTTTTTATTTATTTAAGGTAATGGGGTTAAGTGATTTGCCCAAGGTCACACAGCTAGGTAATTATTGTCTGAGGCTGAATTTGAACTCAGGTCCTCCTGATTCCAAGACCTGTGTTCTATTCACTGTGCTACCTAGCTGCCCAGGAACTGGTACAATTTTTTAAATCAATTTGGAACTTTGTCCAAAGGATTATAGAACACTTTGATTCAATAATATAGGCATATCAGGTATATATACCTATAGGACTAAAACATATTTAAATCCTCTCTTTTTGTGTTGGCTAAGTCCTGGAAACTGAGGGCATGTATTGACAACTAATTGTGAAGGAGTAAGATTGTGCTATAAGAAATTGCAAAAGGATGGGGGTGGCTAGGTGGCACAGTGGATAGAGCACCAGCTCTAGAGTCAGGAGTACCTGAGTTCAAATATGGCCTCAGAAACTTAATAATTACCTAGCTGTGTGGCCTTGTGCAAGGCACTTAACCCCATTGCCTAGCAAAAACCTAAAAAAAATTGCAAAAGGAATAATTTAAGAAAAAAATAATACATGTGAAGACATATATGAACTGATGCAAAGTAAAGTGAGAAGAATCAGAATATTATATACAGTAATAGCAATATTGTAAAGATAATCAACTATTACAGACAGTATTTCTGAACAAACACTGTTTCAAGACAATTTTAATTGTCTTGGGACTCATGATGAAAAAATGCTAAGTACCTTCAGAGAGAGAACTGATAAACTCTGCAAATTGAAGTATGATTTTTTTACTTTAATTTCATTACTTTTATGATATGGTTAATATGGAAATATGTTTTGAATGATTTCACATGTAAAATATATTGCTTATCTTCTTGAGTTGGGGAACTCAAAAGAATGTTAAAAATAAACAAATAATTATTTTAAAAAAAAAGTTTGTGTTTTATTCATTCAGCAAAGAAGGTCACTCACAACTTTATGAAGTTGATAGTTGGAATGATATCTTTGCATAAACTGGATGATGCAGATTGAAGCCTGAAGAAAATAGAAATCATAGGAAAGGATATCTGATTGAAGCCTGAAGCAAATAGAAATCATAGGAAAGGATATCTGTTAGAAAGATATGTAAGCTAATTTTAAAATGTATAAAGGCTATACTATGGTGGTGACTCAGGAAAATGTGGCACAAGAGACTGCAGAGATTTCACAGCTACATATGGAAGCCTTACAAAGTTATGTATCTGTGCACAAAAAATTGCTGAGTTTGTAACTTTTAAATGAAGTAAGCAAACACTTTCCAATTGTAGTTAATTTGGAGACTTTAAAACTTAAACAAAGCTGGAATTGGAAAAGTGCATCAGAGCCAAATCCCATTAATAGATTTTCGAGTAAAGATAGCTTAAAGTGATTCTGTCAAATGCTGTTTTGGAATTCTATTTTTAAAATTATCATTCATTACACCTTCTGAGAATTCTGTAAATAACATTCCCTTCCCAAATGCACACTGTGCTAGTTAGATAGCCATTGACTTTTCCATATATTCATAAACCCACAATGAAAACAGCTCTTCCAGTTTTGGTTTAATTTTCCTGAAATTGATCTGTTTTAAAAAATATATCTTTATTCTAGAATTTGATCAAAATTGGTAATATACCTAAACAAATACTTATTCAAATAATGATTTACAATAATAATATTCAATTATAAGCACTAACTTGGTGTTTTGCCATTTATAGAGTACTTTCCTTCCATTACCTCCCCCCATTTAAGACATGGAAAAATGAAGGTCAAATATAGAGCCCCAATCAAAAAACCCTGGGTTCAAGTGCAACCTTTGTAACATGCTGGCTTTATGACTCTAGGAAAGTTTCTTAAATTTTCCATGTCTTAGATATCTTTCTTAAATATAAGCTGCAAACCACTTTCTAATTTACAATACAGGAGAAAGTTTCTCATTAGGAATCCCCTATGTACATGAAATCATATATCTGGAGAATTATCAGCAGCAGCAGCATCTTTATTGTTATTGTTAGATAGGTCAAGCAACTGATTTATGGTCAATAGATATCAGAGTCAAGACTGGAACACACACTCTCATTTTCAGATGGAAGAGCCAAAATTTGACCTCCCATACTGTTATTGCAGGATTGAGAGGGGTTTCCAAATCCTACCTTCCTTCCATTGCACCATGCCACCCCATTCAAAGGAATTAGGGTCAAATCTTAGAATTATTACTTCTACCAAGTATAAACTAGGATAAACTGCTTTCAAACTCTCCCATTCTTTCTTCACCTATAGAGTAAGGGGGGGGGTATATTAAATAAACTCTAACATCCCTCCCAGTTCTAAATTCTAATCAACAAATGCACATGTAGTGAATACTTACTGTGATAAATGTTGAGAAATACAAGAAGAGGGAATAGACAGTCCTGCCCTGAAGGAATCCTGATATCCTAACTAGACTCCTTTAAAAAAAATGTAAAATTAGGACCAATATGTCTCTGTCTCTTGTTGAGATTGTTTAATGGAGCTAGGATAGATTAATCAATCAGTATTTATTACGGAATGTTCCAGGCATTGTTCCAGTGCTGAAAGATTCAGTCTTTCTTCTTTCTCCCTCTAGGGTTCTCAAAAAACAAATAATATTTCAGATCGATAGTCATTCACCAGGAAATTGTCATGATTAAAAAAAAAAAAGTAGTAAGAGATTAACTGCTCACAAAGGCAATATCATGTGAACTTTATGCACCATTTTAAGTCTTAGTCACAAGAACTGCTACTTCCTATAGAATTCTCATATGGAGTGAAAACTTAGAAAATTTGCTCTGCCTATTTCTAGAAGCTTGTCCACCTGCTAGATATGTTGCCCAAGCTTAACAGATACATGTCAATCAGTGACATATTTCCTGTATCCATTTTTGCTCCAGTATTTATGAGCATTTCCAAAAACTCTTCTTTGTTCATTCTTGGTCCTTGATCCTCTTTTTCCCATTTTTCACATTTAGTACTAGATGCATTTAATTGAATTATGCAAAAGTGATGACAGGCTCTCTGGCATCTAGAGGAATGGTGCCTGATCCAAAGCTCTTTAAAATTCAAAACTCATTTTAAAGTTTAAAATAAAGCTTGCTGATGTCACTGTTATGAACTGCAGTTTATGATTTATGAACTTAAGGGAGACAAATTAAGGAGACAGTAAACTCTTAATAGTACCTGAGGGTGAAGTGAGGGTAAAGTGAGGGAAATGAGCATATATATCTGTGTAAATGCATACATATATGTATACGTTTATATATGCATTTTATTTAGATAAGAAGGTATATAGAATGTGTCTGTATATATATAAACATACACAAAGCTCACATGGGACAAACACTCACAAGGGGGTCAGAAGAGTGATACCAAGATACCCTGAAGGTCTCATTGAATAACTTTGGAATTGCTTGGACAGCATGGAAAACACTGTTGCTCCACCATGGCATGCCCTCATTAGTGAGGGGGCTGCACCCTATGAGGAAGGCAGAATTGAAGCAGTTCAAAGGCAACATGACATATATTAGTTTAGAGAACCCACCCCAGGTGTTCACATGGACCATTTGTGCCTAACCTGGCATAGAACATTCTGAGCTCATATTGGTCTGATCAGCCATAGTTGAACATATTGTCATCTGTCTCAAACATAGTGATGTCATTTTGATCTTCTTTGGTAATGAAGGATAAGTGTCAACCAACACAAAGCTCATTTTCAAACACAAATTTAACATGTATATCTTTATATAGGGCAAAGTATGAGGAAGTGGATAAAGAGCCAACCTAAAACACAAGAAGCCCTAGGCTCAGGACCTGTTTCCAACATTTAATAGATGTGTGATCCCAGGCAAGTCACCAATATTTTCGTTCCTAGGCTACTTTAAGTTACTGGCAAGGTGTAGAACTGTTTCCACGTAAGGAATTTCCTTACCTGGGTGTAATGTTCTCCATACAGCTGAAATCATGATTCCAGACAAGATTAAAAAATACTGTAATTATAATTTGCAAATGTTTGATTGCCTTGGCACAGTGGAATGAACAGTGGGTTGGGAATCAGAGGAATTGAGTTTTAATGATAATTATACCACAAACTGTTCATTTTTTTCCAGGAAGCTTAGTAGGGTCACTGAAAGCACTGTGCAATTTCTCAAATATAAACCAGTGTCTACCTATGATATATGTTCTGATGGATCATTTCCATGATCTATCCATCCATGCATATTATGATCAAAACCAGTGATCAATGAACTTGTTCACTCACACACTCATCTTTGGGCATGCACAAATTTGTTTGTGTTGGTTTATTTATTAGCTATATGTTTCTATTACTACACTAACAAGTATACACATAATAAAATTTGCATCAAAATATATATTGGAAGAGTATGAGATAAATATAAACTAATATTTCATGCTTGAGTCAATAGGGAGCCACTGAACTTAATGAAGAGATTTGTGCTTTAGGAAAATCATTTTGTCAACTGTAGAGAGGATATATTGGAGAAGGGATAGATTTTAGAAAAAGAGATGAATGAGAAGTCTATGGCAATGGTCCAGTCCAGATCTAAGGAAAACCACAATGGAAATAAGTTGGGGTAGGAGTGGGGGGACAATTCTATCAGCAAAGTAAAAGATACAGATCTAAGAGATTTGGAGGTAGAAATGATGAAATTTCCCAGCTGGTCAGATATGTAGCTGTGAAAAAGAGAAAGTTAGGCACTGGAAGTTAGGCACAAGTTTATGAAAACCTGAGTGACTGACTATAAGAACAGTGTGTCCTTAGCAGTAATACTGAGGGATAGAAGGTGAAAACAGGATACTGTAATGACATCAGTGATCCAGATCACAACCCATCCATTTCTGCTCATGCTGGGGGACTCCTGGTTCTACTCAAGATATAAAAGAAAGAAGGAGCATTCTTGGTCAATTGTTCAGTAAAGAATAAAGAACAAAGAACAAATAAACCCTAGGGTGTTATTTATGATGAATATCTAATTAATTGATGGAGATTTCTGATGAATAGATATTATGAAGTAGTTACTTAAATGTCTCTGTGGAAGGTGAAGCAATAAACTTTCCATAGTCTTCCTTTAAAGAGGGCTCAGAACTTTACAACCCCCCCCCCCCCATTTTCCACCAGTGGCTTTCTTTAGTTTTCTTTTCCTTTTTTTTTTGTAATTTCTTTTTATTTTAAATTTCAATACAAAATGAGAAAAGAAAAATGCTTTATACCTAGCAGAACTTGAGTGGATTTAATATAAAATAATACATTTCCATTTCAAGAAAACCTATATAATTTATTACTATGGTTTATTTTACAAAGCTTCCCAGCTTTTCCTAATTTTATTGTAGATTTTCTTTAGTACTCTGCAGTCTCCTCCACAAAGAAATATAATACAGATATTAAATACAGAATTATTAATTAATTAATTAAATGCAGAAATATATACATGTGAATGATCTCTATAAATGCACATATATTCTCATACACATATATGTAATATAATAATATAATACTGTTGCTCTGATGGTGGATAGCATGTTCCTTCATGAGTCCAAGTCTTTCCATGTTTTTCTAAATCAACCAGCACATTTCCTAGACCACAGCTACATTTCAAACCAATTGCCTCATATCTGAGAAATTGTCTATGAAAGTCCTCCCCACCACTTTTTTCATTCCTTCTATTCTTTGCTGCATAGATTACCCAAAAAATTGTAATTAAAAAAAATCAAAATTCGGGGCAGCTAGGTGGCGCAGTGGATAGAGCACCAGCCCTGAAGTCAGGACTACCTGAGTTCAAATCCGGCCTCAGACACTTAATAAAGACCTAGCTATGTGGCCTTGGGCAAGCCACTTAAACCCACTGCTTTGCAAAAAAAAAAAAAACTAAAAAAAATCAAAATTCTCATTTTATAATTCAATAGTTCTCTCACCTAATAATAGAATTTAAGATGTGATATTACTGAATCTATTTCCTTTGCATCTTTTCCCCTGGTTTATTTGAAGGTCCTGACCTTTTGTTCTTCCAAATGAATTTTGTTATCATGTATTTTTTCTGGCTCAGTATGACAATTTTTGAGCAATTTAATTGGAATGGCATTTAATAAATAGATTAATTAGATAAAATTGTCATTTTATTGTATTTCTTTCTCCTCACTTGAACAATAAATCTCACTTCGATTATTTAAATGACTTTATTTGTATAGACTGTTTCATGTTTATGTTCACATAATTCCTTTGTCTAATTTGGCAGATATATAGTCCGACCTTTTATACCATCTTATTTTAAAAGCTCTAAAATAATATTGAATAATATTATCGTGTGGTTTCCTTCTTTTTCTCTTTGGGTTAAATCTATTTAGTCTACTTAAATTTCCCTTCATGGACAATCATGCCAAATGATGCCCCTTCACTCATCCTCTTCCTTTTCAGTGCATTTCATGTTGATTTATTTCATTAGATTGTAAGCTCTTTGAGGGAAGGGATTGTCTTCCTTGTTTTTATCCCCCAGTGCTTACCATCGTATCTGAAATATGTAATAAATTGCTTAATACAATCTTATTTAATTGAATTAAAATTGGTTAAGGAATCGATAAACTAGTGACCAGTCAGGTGATATGCCTCCTCATGACAGGTTATATCAGTCTCCAGAAAACAGAAATAGTCTGTAATCATGACCATACTCAAAGACTTTTTTAAATTTTTATTACTTTTTTTTAGGTTTTTGCAAGGCAAGTAGGAATAAGTGGCTTGCCCAAGGCCACACAGCTAGGCAATTATTAAGTGTCTGAGACCGGATTTGAACCCAGGTACTCCTGACTCCAGGGTTGGTGCTTTATCCACTATGCTACCTAGCCACCCCAATTTTTATTACTTTTAAAAATAATTCTATTTATTATTTAAGGCAAGGAGTAATGAGTGACTTTCCCAAGGTGACACAGCTAGGTAATGATTAAGTGTCTGAGGCCAGATTTAAACTCAGGTCCTCCTGACTCCAGGACTGGTGCTCTATCCACTGTGACACCAAGCTGTCCCTCAAAGACATTTTTTTTTAGCAATGGAGAATCTTCTCAGTTTATGTTCCATTAACTTGGCTTTCTATAACTCAGGATCACCTCCCTGCTGTGTTAACATATCAAAGGAGGATCTACATGATAGTTGAGAAAATGAGAGATAAGGCTGCAAAGCTTATCATACAAAGATTTCAGAAGGATCAGAACAAAGGAAAAATCAAAAAATGAATGAGGAAAAATGAAGGTGGACATGAAGAAGATGGGACCTACTGGCCTCTTGCTATTCCTCACAGAAGACAATCTAGCTCTTCCCTGGCTATCCCACATTCCTGGAACACTCCCCCTTATCTCTCCTTCCTCTCTTTTCTGGCTTCTTTCAAGACTTAGTTCAAATTCTGCTTTCTGTCAGATAAACACACATACATATACACATATTCTCATACATACACCCTTTATATATATATGTATATCTGTGTCCATCACTCTGTCTGTCTGAATATGTCTGTGCTTACCTACATCTATATCATAATATATATGAACAGACCTATATGTAGAGAGTAAATTTCAGGTCATTTCAGAGGGAAGATACTAGCCATGGGAATGGAAGTCAGGGAGACAGGAACTTGAAACTCCTCTGATGGGCATGATAAGAGAATGCACAGAAATATGGGTACAAAATCACATGGATGGGCTGTCATCTACACATGGTCAAGGCCAACCCCAAATCACTAGTTGTCAGATGCATTGGATTATCTATGTTTGAATATTTCTCCATTCCTAATTATTGATGAATCATGTGTTTATTTCCAGACACTGAGAAATTTCCATTTGAAAACTGCAAAGTAATATGCAGCTTTGATTCAATATTATTATTTATCTACACAAAAAATTTAAGCCAAAGATATTTAATGGAAAACTCATGAACATTTCAGTCTCACAATAATCAAGCTTATTTCTTCTCTATTCATCTCATATGAAGAGCAAACATAGGAAATATAACTTGATGGATTTTAAATTAGAAATGATATACTGCACTTGGCCAAGTTCAAAAATCACTTAAGATTTAATTTTATTTGTTCTTCAGGGGAAAAAGTTAACTTCTTTATTTGTCAGGGAGAGGTAGAAGTTAAAAATTAACATACATTTCTTTCCTTCCTCCCTTCCTTCCTCCCTTCCTCCCTTCCTTCCTTCCTTCCTTCCTTCCTTCCTTCCTTCTTTCCCTCCCCCTCCTTCCTCCTATTTTCCCTCCTTTCCCTCTTCTCTCCTTGTATCTCTTTCCTCTGTCTCCCTTTCCCTACCCCCATTTCCTCCCATTGACTATCTCTCATTTCATTCTCTCTCTCTCTCTCTCTCTCTCTCTCTCTCTCTCTCTCTCTCTCTCTCTCTCTCTCTCTCTCTCTCTCTCTCTCTCTGTCTCTCTCTCCCTCTCCCTCTCCCTCTCCCTCTCCCTCTCCCGCTCTCGCTCTCGCTCTCGCTCTCTCATTTCTCTGTTTTGAATTTGTCTAGAGGGGTTCCATTAGTCCATTAGTCCATATTCTAAAAAATTCTGAACCTCCTATAACTACTAACAACCCATAAATCCTCTACTGTTACCATCAGTAAAAAAATAAAGAACCCTCCCAGTTCTACCAAATTCATCTTAAGCTGTGTATATACCCTACATGCAACATATTTTGTGCTGTTATTTTTTGTTTTGTTTTCACCTTTCAAAGTTGTCTCAGATTTTCCTTTAGTCTAATTTCATTTGCATAAATATATCCTGTTTGGGTCAGTAACCAGGTATGCCTGGGACTCAAGACTCCTCAAGAATTATGTTGTTCACAGCAGGGGAAAATAAAAGATCTAATAATATTTATTAAACTTGACATTCAACCATGTCAATATTTTTCAGGTAAACCTTATGAGAGGGTGAGATGAAATGGAACTATTAGATTGTATCGTATTTTTTCTATCAATATATATAGACATACATTGACATATGAATTTTTTAAGATAAATATTAAAATCTACTTAGTTACAAAAGCTGACTCAATCTGCACTTCCCTTTATTTGTATCTTTAAAATTTTTAATTGATTTTCATTTCTTCCTTGTCTGTCTGTCCCTCTAATTAGTAGCATCTCTATCAAGATATGTGAAGCATTCTTCATCATTAGTCACCTAGATACACAGCTGATCATTTCATTGATCACAATTCTTAATTCTTTCAAAGCTAATATTCTTTATAGTATTGCAGTCGTATAATTTTTTTTCTGGTTCATCTCACTTCCCTCTGAATTCATTTATAAAGTCTTTCCAGATTTCTTTGAATCCATCAGGCTAATAATTTCTGAAAATTCAGTATACCATTATCATATACCACAAGTTATTTAGTTATTCTCCAACATATGGACACTCCTCAGTTTGCAGTTCTTTGCCAAAACAAAATTGATTGCTATTTTGTATATATTTGCCATATACTTTGTATCTATTCCCCTTTTTTATTGTCTTTGTGATATATATCTACTGATGGTATATGATTTGTGCATAATAATATAATATGCATAGTGATAAATGATGTGTTTAATTTAGTGACTTTGAAGATTAGTTTCAAATTGCTTTCCAAAATAGTTGTACCAATTCAGAATTTCAGCAAAAGTACCTTAGTTGGACTATCCTCTTATATTTTCCCTATGATCATTTTCTTTATTTTTCATATTTTGAAACCTGAGATGGAACCTCAGCATTATTTTGATTTGTATATTCTTATTAATAATCTAGAGCTCTTTCCCCCCTCCTATGTAAGTTTTCTGATAGCTATACACAATTTGCTGTGTGATTTTATATTAAAAACACTTTTTTTCCATTCTTTTGTATATGGAAATATTCACATATGTTGATGTTGTCAAGTTCAAAATATTTACATTTTCAAAGAAATTAACAGTTCATTATAGAATGAAACTTCACAGACTTTATTCATTGTTTATAGATAACAAATTTGCCTTCACGTTCCATCTCTCATCAAACGAACAAATTATTGTTTTTATTCAGATAGTATTTAATCATATTGCGTCTCCAAAGTTCTTCTCTTGTTACTCATCAGACAAAGACCCCCTGGTATTTTCAAGGCTATGTTGGGAATTGTATATATAAATATATCAATATTTACATATATAGAAATATATATGTATGCATATATATAAATACAAAGATGTGTTTTTACAAGGTTCTTAGAGACTCATCTCTAGAAGGTGAGTCACTCAATGATGATTGATTTTAACTAAAGGTCAGGAATGTGATCTACTAAGGTGTGAATGTTGGCGGCAACTCCAGGAGGAGTTTTAATATCTATTAAACCATAGATCTTTGTTTGCTGATGAATACTTCTAAAAATGCATCTATGCAAATAGAAAAGACAACAAAATCAAGATAAATAGTAATATAAATTTAATAAATTATTCCCAAATTTCTTAAATCCTCATGGAACCTGTGAAATATAGTTTTAATGTTATCTTTCATTGGGAACTAGGAGGGGAAGCATGCTGTAGCAAGAAAGAAGATTCTACTCATCAACAATGGTTCTTGCTCTAATTTTCAACAGTGTTATACTTGAAACATTCAGTTTAAGAGCTTGAAAAGAAATAAGGAATTTCACATTCCAGTATCCTCATTTTAACCATCAGGTAGGGTCAGTCATTGAGCCAGGCCACAAAGTTAATGTATGCAACAGTTGTGATGTAAATTCTATAAATCAATAGATAAATCAGTTAATAAATATTTCTGAAGCATGGATTAAATATGTGAAGAGTTAGGAATACAAAAAGTAGCAAAGGGAGTCCCTGCCGTCATGGGTAAACAAATATATTGAATACAAGCTATATATGGGATAAATAGTAAACAATAATAGGGAACATACTGGATTTACATGAATTTTAGAAGGCTTTCTAAAAACATGGAATCCTAGTTGGGAAATCAGCAGGTGGGATTTAGGAAGAAGAGCATGGTAGGCTTGGGATACAGTCAAAGGAAATGTCCAGAACCAAGAGATGGAGTGTCTTATCCATGGAATAAGTGAGAAAATGTAAAAAGACTACTCACAGGTAGGAGAGCGATTGGTTCTGAAGGGTTTTGAATCTAAACATTTTGCATTTGGAGGCAATAGGAAACCTCTGGAATTTATGGATTATAGGATTGACAGGGTTGGACCTTTAGGGAAATCATTTTGGTGGCAAAGTATAGAAATTACTAGAGAGGGGAAAGACCTAACAGGCAGATCCTTTCCCATCTACCCAGTTGCTATTGTGCAAGTTCAGTCATGAGGGGGTGAGAGTAATAACAGTGGTATCAAAGAACAGATTAGGTTATAGTCAAGAGATACTACAAAATTAGTGCAATGTTTATTCCACTATACTAAACTACTTCATTCATTGTTAGATAACTTAGAAATGCAGAATTTTAAATGGGAAGAGAATTCAAAGGTCATGTCCAGTTAACCCCTGAAGAAAAATCCTTCCTGCACTCCATCTGAGCAGTGATTCCATGACTTGTGTTGGGATAAAACCTTGCAACATGGTTCATCCTAGTATTTTATAGCTCTTATTATTAAAAAGGTATTATGATATCTCCACTGAGTCTTCTTCAGGTTAAATATCACTAGCTATTTCAAGTAGTATCTATGTGACATGAATTCAGGGTCTTTCATAATCTTAATATATCAAATGAGATAATGTACTTAAAGTGTTTTATAAATCTTAAGTGCTAGAATAATATTAGATATTATTGCCAATGTTGTTATTGCTATTGTACTGTTACTCTAATTGCTCTTTTTTGGTCATTCTCCACCTTCAAAAACTTTGGTACCAAGAACTAAGGGCGATATCCCATAGATGGTCAAACCATTATCATCTTGTTCCTCAAAGTGATGCCTATTGGCACAATTTCAAGATCATGTATTTTTTCTCAATTGTTCTTTCAGAAGTGGTTCGTTTTGAGCATGCCACCTTCCAAGATCTCTAGATCTATTTCAGATAACCTGATATGAAAATGATCTCCTCCAATTTTAAGATAAGTAGGAAGTCAATTTCTTTAGCCAAAGTATAATATTTTGTATTTATAATCTTTAAAATAGGATGGCCAAGCATACACAAGATACAATGCTCATTGGTAGAAGAATTGTCCAAATCATGGAAATCACTGATACATCTAGATAGGTTGAGTATTCGGGCATCTAGGTTCAATGGATAGAGCCTGGAGTCATGGTTAAAATCTGAACCAAATCACTTCTAAGCTGTGTGACCATGGATAATTCATTTAACCTCTATTTGCCTTGATCTACTGGAGAAGAAAATTGCAAACCACTCCAGTGTTGTTGCTAAGAAAAGCCTTTAATTGGGTCATAAAGAGTTGGACATCACTAATTAACAACAGTTTGAGTATTCAGGTAGACTCTGCCTAATTTTCCATTATTTATTATTATTTATATAAAAATGCTGATGTTGGCTCCTGTACAGGGTTTCTTATTAAAATCTCCAGGAAGCCAAATGTTTAATATTTATAAGTGAGGTAGATTTTGAAGTATCATGAAAAATCATTAAATTCATCCTTTCTTTCCAGACTACAGCTCCCTAGAGAGCTGTGGCAGAACCTACATTCTCGTTCAGGTAGTTTTTATTATTTTTTGTGAGGTTGGAACTTGCTAAACCACAAAGTAAGAAAATCACAAGCATTATATTCTGGCCCAGAAAACTGATATCAAAGGATTAATTTTCATATATTCATTCATTCATTCATTCATTCATTCACCTAATCACAGAGTAGACATTTTTTCAGCTCTTTCTACGTGCTAGATGTCAAGATACAAAGGGAAAACACCACATCACAGAACTTCTGTTACAAAGTGAGAAAACTAGGTACACCAAAAATTAAATCCAAAGCTTATAAAAACAGATGCAAATAATTTCTGTGGGGAAGGGTATTAGAAACTCGAAGATAATGAAATAGCTATGATCTTACAGGTAGGACTAATTGTTCAGATTTGTAATTAGAAAAGCAAAATCTTCATGCTCTTAGATTTATCTTTTAATTAGTCCATTTATATTCTTTCATTATTAGAGATATTCCATTTCCCAGTTCAAAACACTCTCCTATTTCTATTAAATAGATTTAAAAATTGCTCCATTAACACTGAAGACAAACTGAGCTTTGGGGAATGTTTTGTGATCATTCTTCTAATCCACTATTGCTATGAAAAACAAGAGGATTCTGTAGCTGCTATGACAACCTTAGGTTTCCTGCATGAAGTCTCTGCCTTAAGCTTATCTAGGGCCTAAAATCCTTTATGGAAGTAACAACTCTCTCAAATGAGTGTGGATGCATAGGCCTAAAGGGGGTAAAAAGGAAATAAAATGAAATCAAATAAGAATTACAGCAAAAGTTGAAATGTCAGACATAAATGGTTGATAATAAAAAGTTGGAACAAAAAAAGAAAAGAAAATCAAGACTCTACTGGGAAGAAGGGAGTCTACTGGGACACACTCATAAGAAAGAACAACCGAGAGTTGGACTTGAAGTCATATCTTGTTTCTGCCAACTACTAATTGTGCCACTTTGGGTGAGGTCAAAGGGCTTGGCTAAAGACATGAAGTCTAAGGTTTTGAGAGTTCTAAAATTAAAGTTCCATCTATGATTGTTAAGCAACATACTCAAATGTCGTTGTATCTTCATGAGCATATTTGTGAACCACAAACTTGAGTCATCTTTGACTAAAGAAGAAATCCAGATTTGTTTATCAGGGTAATCAGATACATCTGATTCAATTAAAAAATAAATGTTTATTAATTCACTACAATGTATCAGGCAAGAGGGTACAGCATATAGAAAACTGACCTTAGAGTTAGCAAGGTATGGGATCAAATCCTACCTTGCAAAGGAAAGCTTTCTTTTACAGCTCAGTCACCTTCTCAAATTTTAGCAGTCACAGAAAAGGCTCCAAGGAGTCTTCCTCATTGGGAACTTTCTATACCAATGAAATCCCAATTCTGGTCTATTTTAAATAAATAAACACAAAATACTAAGCAGAACACAGAGGAAAAATGGCATCACTCTTGTCTTATCATCAAGAATTTAGGAATGCATCTGTATTAATGTTAGAGTTGATGTTCTTTTGCATTTTGGCATCTTAAGCAACTTGAAAATTTAACATAGAATAGGCACATAACAAATCCGTGTTGAATTCAATCACACATGCAAAGAGGAAGAAGGATAATGACAACGGAAAAAAATTCAGACAATGAAGAGAAACTGAAGTAATTTAATTTTGTTGTTGTTATTGAATCTGGTCTAACTCTGTGACCTGATTTAGGGTTTTCTTATCAAAGATACTAAAGTGATTTGCCGTTCCCTTCTCCAGTTCATAAGGAAATTGAGGTAAACAAGGTCAAGTGACTTACATAGGGTCATTCAACTAGTAAGTGACTGAGGCCAGAATTGAATTCAAGTCTTCCTGACTCCTGACCCAATTCTCTATCCACTCCATCATCTAGCTGCTCCAACTAGTATTTTGTTTAAAGAAAGTAATGTATCCAAAGAAGATGACCATTTCGGGATGTATAAAATGAATAGACTAGAAAGCTTGCCCAAGTTGCTATTATTAATTGCCTCTGAAGGTGCAAGATTCAGCAGAGAATTGGCAAGAAGCTACACTATACACCTGGCAACCTGGAAAGGTTGCCAACAAATAGTTATAAGTATGGCTTTTCCCCAAATGACATCCTGCTCATATTGAGCATGAAGATAAAGCAATAATAGTGACGGCATTTAATAAAAATATCCATTGAAGACAAATGTTTTTTCTAAGAAGTCATATTTATCTAAATTTGACTTTTTAACAAATAATTTTTATTGATGGTCTCTGCTTTTACATTAAATATCTTTTGTCATCTTCCCAACCCCCAACCCCCAAGCCTGAAACCCTTTTCAGAAAGACAAAACATTAAACAAAATCAAGGGGTGTAGTGACAGTATCAGACAACACTCCTCACCTACAGACTACCACCTTCCTATAAAAAGGAGGTAGATATCCCCATTTATTTTATGGGATCAGGATAAGTCATAATAATTACTCTGACTTTTAACATTATTTAGGATTTTTTCTATTTACATTATTGTAGTAAGTGTCTATATTGTCTTTGTGACTCTGTTCTTTCATTCCTTATTTTAAATATAAGTTCTCCCAAGTTTCTCTGAATTCCTCAGAGTGATCTTAAATTTTATAACTATCATTTATTATCCAAATGGTTTAAAATAATTGCAACCAAGGACATGAATTTCTCTGTAAGAAAACAAACATCTAATTAGGAAATGAATAGATTTTTTTTTTTCTTTTCATTTGTAACAAGTCAAATGACCAGACCTAGTTTCAAATCTCAGGGTGCAGAAAATGAATTATACTCAAAGCAGCATAATTAGCAAAGCAAGCTTTGTCAAAAGGATATGAAATAATCAAAATTCTTCTATAAGCCCTGACTCATGGCATCAATTAATAATTAGCTCTCTAAAAATAAAAATGCATGTACCACTCCTGAAAGTTGAATCTACATTCTCTCTCACTTTCTTAATTTTTTTATATGATACTAATACCTGACTTGAAGCATTGCCTATTTCTAAGGTATACTCACTAAAAAATTAACAATATATGGGGCAGCTAGATGGCACAGAGGATAAAACAACTGGCCCTGGAGTCAGGAGGACCCGAGATCAAATCTTCCCTCAGATATTTAATAATGACTTAGCTGTGTGATCTTGGGCAATTCACTTAACCCCACTGACTTGTAAAAATAAATAATTAAATTTAAAAAAAAATTAGCAATAGGCTTTTCTATACCAGTTTAAGTTGACTCTAGCACATCTCTGAGTTCACATCATCCTAAAAACCACATATCTGATTGCTTGGAGGATGACTGACACTCAAGCACATTAATAAATAACTAGAAATGGATGGTGGCTGTTGGAATGAGTCTAAGTGTTGCATAAATCAAGGAAGTCTGAAGGAGAATAACTTTTTTCTTACAAAAGAAAGTTGGATGGGCAATTACTAATAAGACCAATATGACCTATCCCAAGATCACAAGAGTGACAAGGGGCTTAGAAGAGATATGTTAAATGAGTAGCCAAGAAACCTAAAGCTCCAGTTTATCTGCTGGTCCTCTGTTTTGTCCCTAACCAATGGAAATTGGGGCATTATGCAAGAAGAATGTATGTCACTAGGACTCAGACAACCCAATGGAGTGAGAATGACTCGGGGAACATTTGGGGGCAGAGGAGTACCAAGCAAAATTTAGGCAGAGAAAGGGCTACTTTCCCTTCTCTTTATGTCTTTGGTTTGGACATGTGGTCATGGTGTTTTTGTCTTATTTCATTTGTTCTATTCAGTTCTAAGTAAGGGAAATGGAGTCTCCAATTTAGGAGTTTAAGTCACATCTGTAGACCAAGATAACAGGCTTGTGTAATTACAAAACCACCAGATATCCAGAAAAGCTGGGGCTTGGGGCAGCTAGGTGACACAGTGGATAAAGCACCAGTACTAAAGTCAAAAGCCCTGAGTTCAAATTCAACCTCTGACACTTAATAATTACCTAGCTGTGTGAGCTTGGGCAAGTTACTTGATCCCATCACCTTGCAAAAAAATAAATAAATAAAACAGAAAAGCTGGCCTTTTGTACTTAAAACTTGGCAGACTGACACTACTTAGGAATTGAACTAAACTATGAATATGTATGTGTGTGTTGGTTTTTGCTATAACTTTTAAGTAACTATCCTTTGTTAAACCTAATATGATCTACATGTAGCTTAAATGTAAGTTAGATATTTGGACCATTGAAATTGGGTGATAATATCTGTCTGAGGTTTGAGTTAATAAAAAAGACTAAATTACAGTCTCTAATACCCTTAGGATACCTGAGAGCCATGACTTGGTTGGGGGAAGGGAGGGAACAACACACCTGATTAGTGGTATTTGTTTAACAATCAGCTGTCTGGAAGAAAAATGTGTCTACAGTATACTTGTCTGTCTTCTGTGTCTTATCTCACCACCACTGGGATCTTTCTCACTACACAACTCCTAAGCACTTCTTAACTTTATTCCCATTATGTACTAATCTTTCATTAGCATATTGACATAATTTATTAATTGGTCATGGCTATATATATTTTTTTCCAGTAAGACTGTGCACTTATTGAGACTAAGGGCTCATTATAGTCTGTTTCTTTAATCTCCTTGTGAGTTGAGACCAGGGCCTTCTCCATTTTGTTTCTTATTCTTCAGGTCTAATCCCAGTAGCTGATGAATCTTAAAAACTGCTTATACAATTTGAATTGTTGAATTACCAATAAAAGGCACTTGGTATATTTTTTAAAATTAATTTAGTGCTCAGAAATCACTTGATATTTTTTTTGTTGTTGTTGAAGGGCAGGAATGGCAATTGTGTGGATATTACCCCTATTTTTAAGATGTGACTTTGGTCCTTTGTTCTCAAAGAAGACCATGATGTCATGGTAATGCTATGGCAAGCATGTGAATTGGATTATTTGGGGGAGGGGTATTGCTGTGCTAAGTCATCAGCCTCACTTTCTTCTCTGGAGTCATCTGGGTTCAGTGGCCAGATGTGGATCAAGATGACTGGAGATGGTCCTGGATGTGAGGTAATCAGGGTCCCACAGCTAGTATTAAGTGTCTGAAGCCAATTTTGAACTCAGATCCTCCTGACTCCAGGGCTGGTGCTCTATACAGCCCTGGGAGTTCATAGCCATTGGACAAATCACCTAACCTCTATTCACCTCAGTTTCTTTAACTATAGAAGTGGGATCAGAAGAGAATCTACCTCATAGAGTTATTATGAAGTTCAAATGAGATTATATTTATATTTAGCACAATAGCAGGAAACATGGTAGGAAATTAATAAAAACTTATTCTCTTCTCCTTGCCTGGTGGTGCTTTAGATGAGGCATGCCTTTCTGAATTAAATTGGCATTTTCCCTGTTGATACAACTCCTTACCAAATTAAGCTCATATCATAGTGTTAGGAGAACTATGGGAACTATACTGAAGTGTGCTAAATGACTGTGGTGTCACAATTTATCTGCATATGGTATTTATATAAACACACATATTGGAAATGCAGATGATGTTAACTTGAACTGCGATGTGTTAACTAAACAACATTATTTCTGTCTATGAAATAAGAATGTGGTTTTCTTTATGATTGGAGATATGTCTTTAGACAAGTCAGAGGGGGCAATGCTGTTCCATGGCTTCTGTTACTAGCATTGTTGTTCAGTAGTGTCCAACTCTTGATGGTCCCATTGGGGTTTTCTTGGCAAAGATCCTGGAGTGGACTGCAATTTTCTTCTTAGCTCATTTAAAGAAGAAAAACTCAGGCAAACCAGGATAAGTGACTTAGATGTACAGAAATGATATCATTTATTTGATCTGCTTTTTTTCTTACTAAAATAACTTCCTCATTTTTTTCTTGCTAAAAATACCAATAACAACAGAGGGTTCAAAGAAAATAAGCTTGATCTCATCCAACACTGATTATTTACCTATCCTATCCCTGGAATTTGGAGGGGGGGCACAGCACTCTCTGTTTTATATTCTCTATGGAACTCTAGGTTTATTAGGATCTTAAGACATGGTTCTAGAAAGAGTTAAGATTGCTTTTGCACCAATTCTTAGTACAGAAATAAATATACATAGCCTAAGCCATTATATGACAATACTAGGCACATGGAAAATTTCTCTAGGAGGAGGCTCTTATATTGGGCTGTGCCTAGCCTTCTTCCCTCCCCTGGAGGCTTTTTCATTTCGAATCTCCAGCAAAAATGAAAGATCCAAAGCTCAGAAAATTCTATTTCTCTCAGTGATATTGCCTCTTGAACATCTTCTCTTCTATCTGATTGGTCAGTAGTGACTTCACCACTAAGGAGACCAAATGACCTCCTCCTTCCTCCCTAGGCTAATTAGCCTGAAACCAAAGAGTCAATTTTATTAGTGTTTCCCCCCTATAGAGCTAACACCTCTTTCAGCCTCTCCATGGCCATAATTCTGATATCCTGCAGGTGTTCACAATGCTACTCTTCCTGTCTTGATTAGCTAACCAGGCTTCCCTCTTCCCAGCTCTATTTAAGAACTGCAATAATATCTTTTGAATTTCTTGAACCTAGGGCTCACTGAAGCCACCTGTGTCCATTCATCTCATGATTGTAATAAAAGTCTAAAGTATCATTTACTCATTGATGACACTCACTTCATGCAAAATACTTGAAAACCATGGATTCCAAAGACAAGTGGCCAAAATGTTCAACTGCTGAGCTATGACCGGGAATTGTGGCATCTAGAGCAAATTCAAATGAGCCAAGGGAGATGAGGAATAGGTGTGAAGATGCACTGCCCCTATTTAGTCAAAATCCTTCCTGAGGAAATGGAAGCCCATCCCTCAGACAATATGGACAGTCAGGGGTGGCACAGTATAAATCCAATAGCCCATACCACCCTTTCCTCATAGGGATACCCTAGAACAAAGTATCATGCTTATGACTCTCAGCACTTTGGGGCTCACCTATGACATAACATTATCTATGGCTGGCACATAATATAACAAATCATTATGTATTTAAAAAACAAACCCAATCCACAAACACTGGTTTAATTTCTGCCCTGGACAAACTTAGAATTTAAAGTTTAGAAGAGTTATTGAGATCTCCATTACTAGTTATATTCATCTGTACCTTGATTGTTCTTGTTTATAAATTTATTAATTTTAAGATAGAACTATATATCTAATGACATTCATAAAAGACAAAAATAAAAATCCTCTACTCCATGATCCTGTTATATTTTTCTCTTATCTCATGGGAAGAAAACCTCTATTTCTTTTTAAAGCTGCATCTTCACTCAACATGCTCCAAATTCTACAGCTCCAATTTTCCAGTGGCAAAGACTTGAACCTGATTCCACATTTATCTTCTTCCTCTATAATTCATTAATTCTTTGAAGTTTACGAGATTCCCATGTTGGCATCATCATGTCAAGAAGAAGTGAGAAGACCCCCGTGTGGATGGATATCCAATTGTAAATTTGAGGACTAGAAAATTCAAGTCATTCAGTCATCCAAGAGGCATGGGTGAGCTACAAAATGAATTCTTGAAGGCAATCTCCACATCACTGAGATCATGGAGTCATTTGAATATGGGTTAACTAACATTTTTCACTCTAAGTATGTTTTCTATGACTTTTTCTTCATTCCTTGTTTATAAAGTCCTACAAGGGAGAGAACATGTTGTATATTACTGTTGTTTTCTCTGTGATTCTAATCCAGGACTGAAAGGTTGCTGGTTTGGGTGGGGAGGGGGGGAATAAAAGAAAAAAAAAAAGAAATTCCTTTCCCTTTAAGGATTTCTTTCAGTTCTTGGCCAAGTATGGAAAAGAGTGGATTGTAAGTAATAGACTAGTGGGTTTGGCAAACACACTTTACAGAGTTAACACTTTTCTCCTACATAAGAAATTTATGTTAGTGTTAATGTTATAATATGCTAACTGGGAAGACAGGTTATAACTCATTTTTTAGTGTATCATTTAACTGTCTTAAGCATAAAGATAAATACGAGTTAAACCATAAGGGATTTTGAATTTTCTCAGGAAAATACATAATCTTTCTGCATGACTGATTATGCAGACAGCTCTGTCTCAAGTGTGCATCTGGCTAGTTTAGAGAATTTTTTTTCAGAAGGCTGAATTCTTAGGTTCCTTCACAGCTGTACAAAATCCTTGTTTTAATCTTCACATCTGGAAAATATAGCTAGGTTGCATGGTTTTTATAGCAGCCAAAGTATTATAATTTGACTTATCCTAGGCTATGTGAATTTTTTAAAAGAAGGAAGGAAGGAAGGAAGGAAGGAAGGAAGGAAGGAAGGAAGGAAGGAAGGAAGGGAAGGAGGGAGGGAGGGAGGGAGGGAGGAAAAGAGAAAGCAAGAAGGAAAGAAAAGAGAGGAAAAAGGAAGGAAAGTTAAAACTGGACTTGTAAATAATATGATATATATGTGTGTAGTTGAAGAATTTGCCCATCAGTGAGGTAGCTGACTCTGAGGCCATGTTCATCATCAGTGAAGGTGTTTGATAACATGGTGGAAAACATCATGCTAAAAGGTATGGGAGTGAGGACATATCCTTGTTTTTCTCCATTGGCCATTGGGAAATCTCGAGAGCATCATCCAATATCCAGAACCTAGGCGATCATGTTGCCGTGAGACTGACAGACAATACTGATGAACTTCTCCAGGCAACAACATTTTGATATAATTTTCCATAAAACCTCACAATTGATGGTATCAAAGGCCTTGGTCGGATCTACAAATGTTATATACAGACCTCTGTTCTGTATATTACCTGGAGTTGTTGGACAGCAAATACCAAATCGACTGTTCCTCTACCTTGTCAGAAGCCCCTCTGGCTCTCAGCAAGGTGACCATATTTCAGGTGAAGGATCAGCCTATTGAGAAGGACTCTGGCAAAAATTTTACCAGCAATGACAAAAAAGGAAATACCCCTGTGACTGTCACAGGACAATTTATTCCCTTTACCTTTAGAGAGATGGACAATGGAGGCTTCCTTGAATTCTTGGGGACTATGTGGATACAAATAATTTGAAAATAGTAACCTCCCAAGTAAAGTTTCTGGGTGACATGAGGGAAATTACTTAAACTCTTTCATATCAATTTCTCATTTTTAATGAGATAATAGGATTGTTGTGTGTCCTTAGTTTTCAAAGAGGATCAATGACATCCCAGGGTAAAGAGTGATAATCTTGATTTATGTGTAAATTGGATTTAAGTGAGGCAGAGTTGCATAGTCGTCAATCTCACTCTCTTCTAGAATTATCAGTGGTATGACAAAGGTCAAGACCACTGGTGTTGGCTTGGGATACAGTGGATGACCATGATACCTTTGATGTCTGCCTAAGCTCTAATTACCCACCCACAGTGCCCTGCTTCAGTCACCTTCGTGGCAGTTGGAATAAATTGTTTTCACCTGTCCATTCCACTGGGAGAAGTCTTCATGTGATGGGGAAGACATTTTCCTAACTCAGCTACATTTACCTTTAATCTGGATTACAGAGATGGTTTTTCTGGGGTGTAACCACTGCACATCCTATACCATTTTGCAGTCACAGAAGAGAGTTGGGTGATGGGGGACTCAAATGTGAATAAGCAGCCCTTACATCAAAGGAACTAGTCCACTCTGAGTACCCCAAACACTGAATTTCCTCCTATGGACTTTAACTCTCTTTCTATAATTTGCAGATGTAACATAATTATATCCACCTCTATAGGCACACATTCCATACAATTTATTTAAAATATTTTACAGAAGCTGAAAAAGTTGTGGTATATGTATGTTATGGAACACTAATGTTCTATACAGGAGGGATGGGATTTTAGAGAAGCCTGGAAAGACTTGCATGATCTGATGCTAATGAGATGAGCAGAACCAGAAAAAACATTGTACACCCTAACAGCTACATGGGGTGAGGCTCAACCTTAATGGGCTTGCTCATTGCATCAATGCAATAATCAGGGACAATTTCAGGGTATCTGTGATGGAGAATACCATTTGTATCCATAGAAAGAACTGTGGAGTTTAAACAAAGACCAAAGACTATTACCTCTAATTTTTTTTTAAAAAAAACTTGTCTTATGTACTACAAAATTATGCTATATATAATATTTTATTTTTTCTTCAAGGATATGTTTTTCCCCCTCCACACATCCAATTTTTATCAATGCATAGCATGGAAAAAAAAGTAAAGATTATTCAATTGCCTTCTGTGGGGATGAGCAGAGGGAAAGGAGGGTGGGGGAAAATTGTAAAATTCAAAACCTTGCAAAAGTGATGGGCAGAAACTACTATTCCATATAATTGGAAAACAAAATATTTATATAATAAAATATCTCATACCAACTTAGATTCTATTCATCTTGAATTTGGGATAGATTCTCATACCACCCTTAAAGAATAAAATCTTTGGTTTTCTCAATGGGATCACAAAATTGTGAGCTTCAGAGGCCATCTGCCTCAAAGATACCTCAAAGACCATCTGTCCCACTCTTCCATTTCTGACATTCCAATCAACATATGGTATCTCATACTAAGGTCTAGTCATTAGCTCAAAATAAATGCCCATTGGATAAACAGTATGATAACCAATTTAAATTTAAAAAATTAAATTAAAACAATTAAAACAAAAGATTCTAATTCCTTCAGAAATCTAAGGAACTTGCAAAGGAATCCAAAATAAAATCATGTTATATAATGATGCTTTGGCTATGAAGGAAGGCTCATTTGCAATCAATTGTTGCCCAGGGCTGGGTAATCTGAAAAGTGTTTTGACTCTAATGTACTTCCTTTCTCGGCCACATCTTTTTAGGAAAATAAATGTATAAGAGAGATTTTCTCATGCTATTCAACAGTGGTCTGAGAAACTTTTATATAATTACTTATTCATGGTAGAATGGGGGGGAGACAATAGGAAAATCATAATTCAATAAAAGGAATGAGAGTATGGAAAGTAAGGAGAAGGTTCTTGCAGAATTTTTATATGCCCCAATACAATTCAAATGAATTTTCTTATAATTGGATGAAAAGATTTTTTAATATTGAAGATTTTCTTATACTATTTAAATTTGTAAAGGAGAAAATTGTCTAAGAGCTTTTGAGGACTACGTCACATGAGAATACCATTCCATTCACTAAGACATAAGGGACAACCTGAAGGGAGATATTAGAATAAAAAGAAAGATACTAGTAGATGAAAAGATATCGCAATACTGGCAGCCTCTGAAAGCAAAGACAGTCCTGACCTGCATTTTCAGATTTCTCTTTAGAGAGCCTATACAGTTAAAGTACTTCCATTAATAGGATGGTAAAAATGGGAGTCTTTTTGTGTTAGTGGGCTTATTTACTTTAAAATAGGCATTTTTACTGAGGCTACTGAATAAGAGCACTCCTTGAAGGGAACTGCAGGGAAAACAGAAGTTTGGGAGAAAGGGCAACTCTGAATGGAAAGCAGATTTTAACATAGGAAATAGATAATACCAACCTAGTAAAGCTAATGAAACCTTAATTCCATTTAAAATGCATCAGAAGGTTAATTTGCATATACAGAATGAGGCTACTGAAGGAGGTGGTCTTTTGAAAGGAGTCTTTGAGGAAAATCACTGCATCCTATGGCAAATGACCAGTTTTAGACTTTAGAAGTCAATTATTCCTGAAAGAAAAGTTGTTAACCAAACTAAGAGAATCACCCTTGAATTAGGTTGGAAAGAAAAGTGGAAGTCAATATAGTTGTCTTTCTGAATCCTCATAAAAGCCCCTTAACAGGACAAGAGGAGAAAATTATCAAATAATCAGTAATTAGAGAGCACTTGAAATACTTTATAGGACTAAGTATTTATTTTATTTTGTTTTAAAGAAGAAAATGCTTACAATACTTATAAAAGATTTGGATGCAGTGGAGAAACACAAAGTTTTATTCCACAAATGTGAGTAAAGTTAGACTAACTCAACTTTCTTTCCTTAGGCAATTTTGCTTAGATTCAAAAATCAAAGTTTAGCAAAAAATCAAACCTTAGCAAAGAAAAGACAAACTTTTCACTTATGGCTAATATGATTCTTTCCTTAGAAAATCAGGGAGAATTAGTAAAGAAATTAATTGATACAATCATTATATTCAATAAAGCACCAGTATATGAAATATAAATCAATAAAATCGAGTGGAATGGAATAATTTGTGCCTCGGATGTATCAGGCACTGTGATGAGCACTTAAAATACTATCCCATTTGATCTTTACAACAACCCCATGAAGCATGTGCTATTATTATCTAAATTTTACAGTTGAGGAAACTGAGGCAATCAGAAGTTAAATGACTTGCCCTGAAGTCACCCAGGATCTGAAGCTAGATGTAAAACTCAGGTCTTTCTGACATCAAACTCAGCACTCTATCCACTTCACCACTTAGCTAGCTCAACAGCATTTCTATATAGCATTAACAAAATCCTATAAGAATTGAGAGAAATTGAAGGTCTCATCCAAAATTACCACAAAAAATGTTCAATATGCAAAGTAGTCAATCTATCAAGTAATATACACATTATAAAATATATTTTCATATGTCATAATTACATTCAAAAATTAGAAGAAGCTATAGTCATAGCTCTCCTTTTAGCCCAATGTATCTCAGTTCTCATCCAAGGCTAGGATTTTTGAGAGGCAAAATGATCTGTGAGTATCTTGTGCCTGAGTTAGTGTTGGTTGAGTCTGTGTCCAAACTTCCAACATTTGATACAAACCACATTTTGAAGTTTTAGATTTTTCATTATCCATTTAAAGATAAGGATAAGAATTGTACCTGTCTCCAAAGGTGGTCCTGGGGTTCCAAAGCAATTCATCTTGCAAATTTCAATGCACCTGTAGGTGTCAAGAATTTTCATAGGGTAAATAAGAGTAACAATCATGTAAGACTTTAATTCTAAATAATAATAATAGCGATGGCAATAACAATATTTATGTGGGCACTACATATGTGTTCGGTATTTTGCTAAGGGTTTTATAATTATTATTTTATTTGGTCCCCACAAGTACTCTGAAAGGTGGTGATATTATTATGACCATTTCACAAAGGAGGAAAGTGAAGCAAACAGAAGGTAAATAACTTGTCCAGTGCCCCACAACTGGTAGGATATGAGCTGAATTTGTGGTCCAGTTCTTCTGCTCCACCTAACAGTCCTTGAATAAAGGAGATGGAAAAAATAAAAGGAGTGAGTAGATCAGTGTTATGTGAGGGGATGGATGATTTTTGTTTGTTTTTGGCTTTTTGAGAGGCAATGGGACTAAGTCAATGTCTAATTACACAGCTAGGTAATTATTTTGACTTGCCTTAGGTAATTATTAAGTGTCTGAGGTCAAATTTGAACTCAAGTCCTCCTGACTCCAGGGTAGGTACTCTAGCCACTGAACTATGTGGTTGTCCCCTAGGATGACTGATTTTTGAGATCTTTTCCAATTCAGATTCCGTGATTCTAAAGATAGCTTCCTTTCCCTTAAGTCACAGTTAGAGAGGAGACTGATGGGTTATAATCAAAACATCCCATTTAGGACAAATGAAATATAAAATGGAGAGGATCTATAACTTCGTATCATAAGAAAAACACATTGTTTTGCCCATATTCCTTTATAAAAATTTCTCTATCATATTTAGTATGCTGCAGATAACCATTTCAAGAAAAAATGTTATGAGCAACAAAAATAGTGATGATGATAATATCAATATCAAGAACATGATAATAATAACCAACATTTGTATCATTCTTTAAAATTTCCAAAGTTTTTTTTTAATGATATGCTATCTCATTTACTCTTCACACCCACTTCCCATGTAACAAATGCCATGATCATCTCCATTTTTGCAGATGAAGAAAAAAAGGTTCACAATCACACAGATGATAAGTATGTGAATGGCATAGTTAAATGCCATAAAGCAACAAACATAACATAATCAATTTTAAAGTGGGGGGGGTTAACGATAAATTCCTAGCTTCAAAGAATACTTCTAGCAGGAATTATTATGGGACATAACACTCATGTCCCAAGAGATAATCATGAACATGATTATCCAATAAGAAAAGTGCCTAGAAAGGTAGATGATGGTAAACGGTTTTACAAAACAGCTGTTCATTCATTTTAATGATACTTTGTGACAGCCTTCAGAAATAAACAAAAATAAAACTGTATTATTCAGTGCTTCGATGCTACCCTTCCTTTGCCCAAACAGATGTAAGAGTGAAAGGTGGTTTTGGATCAGAAATATCAAAAAATGGTATTTTTCTATATTTGAGTGGCTCATCAAACAGATTAATAATTAACAGCAATTAAATGTCGGAACATTTTAATAGGCTGATACCCTGTTTGATTCATGTTGTTTATTAATAGCAGGCAGTTATTCATCTTGGGCTCCACATGTATTGTGTGTGTCTTTTAGATTGTACTGCAATGAAAGTCAATCTGGCATATGCTAACCTTATCACTTTGACTTGTTTTGACTAGATCCCTAATCTTACAGCTCACTAATGCTTCATACTTCTTTGGGATGACATTTCAACTTTGGTGTTCATTTCCATTGACTGCCATGGGTTACAACATCCCTGAATGCATAGCACCCTATTAACGGGCCATTTTGGTAGAAGAGGGATCATTTTCCCAATTCAGTACTTTCTATTTTGTTTGACATTAACTATCTTTGGGGAAGACAGAAGGAAGAAAGGAAAAAGGGAAAGAGGAAGGAGGAAGGAAGAAAGAAGGGAGGGAGGGAGAAAGGAATGGAGGGATGAAGGAAGGAAAAGAGAAAAAGTGAGGGGAAAGAAGAAAAGAAGAAAGAGGGAGAGAGGAGAGAAAAAGGAAAAAAGAAAGAAGGAAGGAGAGAAAAAAGAAAGGGAGGAAGAAAGGAAGGAAGGAAGGAAGGAAAGGAGGGAGGGAGGGAGGGAGGGAGGGAGGGAGGAAGAGAGAAAGAGGAAATCAAGAAAGAAAAAGAAAAAAGGAAAGAAAGAAGCGAGGGAAAGAAGTAAATAAGAGAGGTAGGAAGAGAAAGAAAAAAGGAAACAAGAGAAGGAAAGAAGAGAAAGAAAAAAGAAAGGAGGGAAGAAGAGAAAGGAAGGAGGAAGAATGGAATGAAGGAAGAATGAAATTAAAGGAGAAAATGACCCTGCATGGGAAATAAAACACTAACCCATGTGTGACCTTTCTTTCCATTTTTTCAGCTCTTGAATGACTTTAAGCATATGAGCCCTGTACAACATGACTATTTTTTTCTTTAAAAGCTATCGCTCTTCCATCTGTCAGGCACCATGTCTATAATACTCTTTTGTAATCTGTGTTTAAAGTGCTTTGGCTATCTAACCACAACGTAGAATTGAATGTGCTTTTCTGGGGTTGACAGGCTGATGATTCAGTGTTCTATCAACTGTACTACCTTGCTGCCTGGGAAGTAGGTCATATTATTCTATTATTAGCCTCATTTTACAGATAAGAAAACTGAGGCCAACAGAGTTTATATAACATTTTCAGGTCCACATTGCTAGTGGCTGAAGCTATATTTAAACTCTGATTTTCTTGACTCCAAGAACAACACTCTATCCACTGTATCACCTAGCTGCCTCACAAAAAGATAAAATATTTTTAAATATAATGAATAAAAAAGATTTAATAGATAAATATATGGCAATGATGTTTGCTCTGGAGTCAGTGAAGTTCTAGTTTTAATATACTGCCTTTTATGCCTAAGATTTTGTTATCATGGGCAGTGACTTATGCTAATTGACCCTTAATTTCCTCATCAGTAAAAGGAGGTTACACCTGATCTAATAAAGATGTTATCAGATTCAAATGAGATGATAGAAAAAAAAGCATTTTGCTAACTTTAATATATCTTCTATATTAAAGATATAGAAATATCTTTTTTTAAGTTTTTGCATGGCAAATGAGGTTAAATGGCTTGCCCAAGGCCACACAGGTAGGAGAATTATCAAGTGTCTGAAGCAGGAATTGAACTCAGGAACTCCTGACTCCAGGGCCAGTACTCTATCCACTGTGCCACCTAGCGGCTCCTAGAAATACCTTTAATCAAAGGAAACTATATGAATCCAAATAAGACTGTGGTCTCATAATTACATTTCAAAATATAAAAGATAAAGCATAACCTCCATGGCTTCATAGATTAGAGGTAAAAAATGGCTGCTGGTGATTCATTCCATGAAGATCAAGATATATTCAAGCTCCTGGGAATTAGGAAGAGGTGGGCTTAAAATCTTCCTGTGATAGTTGGTTGTGTTCAAACAGGCTAGTCACTTACTCAGTGCTGCAAGCTAACTCTCCAGCTTCAGAGAGATAAAAACTGGAAGAGTTTTTTGGTTAACATGAGATTATAAAGTTGCTGTCAACCAGCACTAGCAGAGAAAGTGTCCATGCTGGAAATGCCCACACAAATGAAATCTCAGATCCAAGACAAATATTTAAACCTGATCAAAATCAGCTGCAAACAAGTTTCAAATAATAATGAAAATGTCAATTTGGAAGACTTTTTTATAAAATTCCTCAACTCAATACTTTCCCTATTTCTGAATAAAACTGATTCTACTTAATAGTCCAGTGAGGAAGATAATCATGAATTGGGAGACTTGTGATGTTCCACTGAAATCCCATTGCATTAGTAGCCATCTCCTGGTCCTCTAGGATATAACTCCCTTTTCAAGACAATAGTGAAGTTTTCAAGCTCTTTGACAAGGTCAAATAGGTTGCAACGAATGGCCTTTCTTTTAACTAATTCAGAGAAAGTCATAATCCTTTAATTTATTTAAGTGACTATGGTTATGAGTAGGGTAAATGGTATATGATACTTAAGAGATAAACCAGAAACTTGATGGGAATAAAGTACTCCCTTTATTCAGATGACACAGAGTTATCTTTTGTCAACCATGAGAACATAGGCAGAATCTACGATGCTTGAACAAATTTCCCTTCTTCATCTTTATCTCACTTCAGTACACACATACAATGGTGAGGTTAGAGTTTGATGACAATCCAGAGTTCTCTATGGTTCATTTGCCCTGTAAGCTTTCAGGAACATAAAAAAAGGTTTATGAACTGTAGCACAATTCCTGCTTATGAGGTTTTATAAATAATGGTTAAATAAAATGTATGCTAAATATATTCCATAAACTATTGATAGTATGTCGATCATTTCACATTAGGTTGTTAGGCAACTACCATTAACCTTATTCATTTTCATTAGTTATTATGTATTATTCATAATAATTATTTTGTCATATTTTAGAGAGATCTAGAAGAATGATTTCCTCATTGGTACCAGTTGTCATTCTTTTATTAAAGTCTCATATTACTAACACAAGTACTTTCTCTTCCAATTTTAAACGAGATTAAACTTTCCATGTATAGAAGTCTATGAAGGAAACACATTATATCATTTCTCCTGGGAAACTTTCCTAGACCTCACATCAAATGTAAACTTTCCCTCCTCTATCCTTCCAGGATAATGTGCTTAGAGGAGATTGCTTGCATTTCTCCTCTACAAAGAAAGAACAATTGTTTTCTTTCTTTCTTTATTCCTGCCTTTCTTGACTCTCTTCCTCCCTCCCTCCCTTCCTTCCTTTCTTTTCATTCCTTCCTTCCTTCTCCTCCCTCCCTCCTTCCTTCCTTTTTCTTTCTTTATTTGTTCCTTTCTTTCTTTTCAAGGATGTACAGGTGAAAAGTGACTCTATCATGGAGTTGGGGAGAAGATATAAAGGGGATAAACTATGGTGTATGTGGCTCCAGTCACAGAAATCTAGAATGCATCCATATCCGCTAGTCTCTTTTCTTTATTCTTTATTCTGTATCATCCATTCTGTCATAAGGCATTGTGACAATTTTAAAAGTCACAAATTAAATAGTTCCTGCTCTCAACAAGCTTGCATTCTACAGGAGGAGGATAGGTAATAAGTTCACAGATGGATGAACACAAAATATATATGAATTAAATTGAGGGGCTCACTTACTCCTGGGAAGAAAATGGCTCATCTATAGCATTGTATTTGAAAATAATATATGGGGAAAAGTGGATTTAATCAGTAGATAATGAAATGTTATAAAATATGGTAGTTTATTTTTAAAAACTGTATTCCCTTCACCAAAGAAATATTATCAAGTAAAGTTATACCAGTGGGTCACCAACACTCCTAAAACAGTATAATTTCCCAGGAGACAAATGGCAAGTTTTGACATGTTCGGTCCCTGCTTAAATGTTGTGTAAATTATGTGACAATAGCAGATGGTACCTCTCTTTCTAGATATGGTTGGAAAAAATTGAACTTGCTTAGTCAAATCCCTGGAGACTTTTCTTGAAGCATTCCTCTATAAGGAGAAACAATTATTTTTACTTTGGGCTGGTACTGTCTCCTACTGAGGGAATACATGTACAGTAACGATGAACCTGTGAAGGGTGAAATGAATGGGGCTGCTATTTTCGTATATTCACTGCTGGAGAATTTTGGCTTGGCAAAACTTGAGTTTTGTTTTTAATTACACAATGCTTTGCATTTGTTTAAGCTGACCTTCCATCCAGATGCTCTCCTGGAGCAGAGTACCTGAGTCATATGGCAAATACACAAGAGAGCAGTAGCTGAATAGGAATTATGAATATCTTATTCAGATGCTTGTATTATAAGATTATTCCCAGTTTGACAATATTTATCATTTTTCCCATTTACTCAAATAACAATTTTATGTACATTATTCATAGTTAAATGTCTTTGCCAAGGGTCCCAAAGCACTAGTACCTTCAACTGATGTTTTCTTTCTTTTTATTCATGTGGACAAAAACTTAGCATTTTAGAAAACTTCATAAAGTCATTTTGTTTCAATTTTAATCCTAAATGTTTTTACCCGCCAAAATATTCTCACGAAATATTCCCTAAAGTAATCAGCCCTTTCTAGTAGCCATGAGGGCCAAAAACTAGTCCAGTTATCCTGGGCTCAAAAAAAGGAAAAAAGAATTCTGTAAAGAAACGCATTTGGCATAACTAGAAGAAAATGTACTGTATTTGTATCCGATTAGAGAACTGGCCACAAATCACATCGCCACTCAGAAGTTATCAACATTAATGATCTTTCTCTATAAATTCTTCTTGTTGACCAAATACCAAAGACTTCTCTTTTCTCAAGTCTCTCTATAACATTTACTATCCTATTCTTTCTCTTCTGGTTGTTCACATCTCTTGGCTCCATCTTCCTCCCTATAAGTATTGAAGCAGAAACATCTCCATTTCAAAGGTCTCCTCTCTCCCATTATTAATTAATTAATCTTGATTAATCTTCCTCCCTAACTTGCTGCTTTCTGTGACCAGCTATACTCCCAATCCTTGAAACCAATAAAATAAGCATCTACCTTTGGGGTATTCTGTTCTTTAGAAGTAAATCCACTATGTCAAATATGCTACTGGGCTACAATGTACCCATGACTCAAAACAAGTGCTGCCCAAACCAGCCTAAGTTGTAAATAGGAAATATACTGTAGTTTTCTAAATTACTCTATATGCAGAAGCGATTCCTATACTCAGCTTAATAGCTCCCATTTCTATTTGAGTTCCATATCAATAAAATAACATTGCTATAAAAACTTACAAAATACACATACAGAGGAATTTTTTTCTTCAGTCATTTTTAGTCATGTCCAATTCTTTATAATCTCATCTGGGTTTGGCAAAAATTCTTGAGTTTTTTGCCACTTTCTTCTTTGGTTAATTATACAGATGAGGAAACTGAGGCAAAAGTAGCTAAGTGACTTGCCTAGCGTCACACAGTTGGTAAGTATCTGAAGTTAGATTTGAACTTAGGAAGAGAGTCTTCCTTACTCTAGGACTCTTTGCCATGTGCACAAATATATCAAGCATTCTAAGAAATGTTTCTCTAATTTTGCCTATGCATTGTTTTTTGTTTGTTTGCAGGTTCCAGATAGATTCCTAAATTATATTCTTACCTCATCAAGGCTTTTCACGATCAGATGAAGTGTTTGTAAAACTTAAAATGCTAGATGAATGTTAACAATTTGCTTATCATCTTTCTCTTCCTTGAGGGCTTTTCTAATTCCTCCCCTTCTCAGATGAAAATGCATTAACATTTCTTGGGACATTTTCCCTGTGCTGTCAACTTTTCCTAACTTGTGTTATAACTATTGGTTCCTTCCCCACTATCCTAAATAAACACTTAAGTTAGAGAATAATGCTTCTGATATTTTTTAGTCTTAAATTTTTTGTTCCTAACACAGTACTTTACTTTTATGCAGTAGATGTTTAGTAAATGAGTGTTAGGTTGTGCTTTCACAAAAGCACCTATCTCCTTCACCTTTCCTACATCTTCTATTTCTATTGTGGGTCTTGGGATGTTGACACCATGCCTTGACTATCTTTTCATCCTGTAGTCTTTTCACTCTGGAATATCTATCCATTCTTAAGGCCTTTTCATCCTAACACATCCATTCCCCCCTGCAATTCTTCTCTCAGACTGGTGCATTCCTCAGGGCAAAAAAAAAACAAACAAAAAACATCTTCCTGAGGAACTTTGCCATCAGTCATTGAAGGGGTACTATCTTTCCTCTTCATTCGCCCTACCCAAGCTTTTTCAATGGTTTTATATGTTGTCTTTCTCCATTATAATGGAAGATTAGCGAGGGCAGGAATTCTTTCTTGTGTTTTCTGTATCCTCTACCTGTAACACAATCTCTAGCACTTAGTAACTATTTAATATCTTTTTTTTCATTGTTAGGCAACATTTATTGAATTGTTAAAAGCTTCTGAGCTAGCATGTGCCAGAGTCAAGACTTGAATTGAGATCTCCCTGAGTTACAAATCAGCTTCTCTCTACTATGCCGTCCCTACTTCCTTCTTTAATATTTGGTACAATAAATTTGCTTGTTAAGTGTTTGAGCAAGTAAAGGAATTGTTAAGTCAAGTCAACAAACAATAATTAAATGCACTCTAAATATGCAGTGGTAATGCAAATATAAGCAGGAAACAAAATAATATAGATCCCTACCTTCAAGGATTCTCCATTTTATGGGAAAGGCAAACACATACAAATTTCCTAAGAGCTGGGTGGTGAAGAAAACCAGAAAGATAGAAGCAAGCTTGGAAAGGAATGAAGGAGAAGTGTGCTTCCTCAAAAACGTGGTTCCAGAGGAATTTACCTATGGGAGAAGGGAATCATCAAGGCAGAGGAATTTTCCTCCAAGGTGAGAAGACCACAGTCATTTTTCAAATAACTTCTAAGGGTCTGTTTGTGCTTTCTTCTATAGGAAAATCTATGGGATGTTGGGGAGATAGAGTTTCAGTTTATATCCTTGAGGAATTGATAATTGAATGGGTATTGAAGTCATTCAACAGAAGTCCCTTGACCTCTTCTTTACATATCAGCATATCTCTATGTTTTCTGTAATTCCTTTCTTTGACTCATTCTTCTGGTCTCAGAGGATGAGATGGTTTTTCATGTCAGGACTCATCCTTGCTTCTATTTATTCTGTCATCTCCCCCCCCCCATATCCTCTGGGATGAAAGTCCATTAATAATCAAATTACCCCCAATCCAATATGCCCAACACAGCATAAGAATACACATACACATACACACATACACACAAACACACACAAAGTCCTTTTCTACAAATTGACATCCCCATCACCTACATCACCTTCCAGTTCTAATGGATGAAGGGTTCTGTATTTTGTCAATATCTTATCTTGGTGATGAGGACCAGTAGTTCTAGAGAGGGAAAGCAATAAAATTTAGAACTGGTCAGGGATGTTGAAGTTGGTGGTTCAATCCAGTCCTGAGGGAATAGAAGAATTCTAGGAGATAGAAACTAGCAAGGAATGTGTCTCTGGGATCCAGAAAAAAAGTATAATACCATGGGTAAAAATAGAAAGAGATCATTTGACAGATGTCCTGTTTTCAGCCCAGTTTCCACAGTCATTATCAACAAAATCACTTTCTGTAGAGATATAACTGGGCAGCTCCCTCCATGGGTACCCTGGCACCCTTAGCAGCCTTAGCTGCTGATCACCTAGAAGAGAAAGGACTTTGGGACTCTCAAAAGCTTCAACATCAGAAACAAATATGGTTTTGTCATTGGATATAATGCCTTATACCTTAAAAGACACTTTACCATCGCAATTACCAGTATACCCTGATCACCAGACTTTTCCATCTGACTTAGGCAAAATCTCTTTTATGTGTTGTCTCCTCACACAGAATATGAGCTACTTGAAGACAGAAAAGACTGTGCTCTTCTCTTTATAGCCATACTATTTAGCATTGTCTGGCACATAGTGAGCATGTAACATATAACTCATTTATTCACTGCATCCTCTTTCATGAAGACTTCTCTGATTTTCCCAGTTAGAAATGATGCTGTCTTCCTTGATTCTTCCACTTAAGATACTCATTTTTCTAACCTGCATTATTTTTTATGAAAATTCACTGTTCTTTTGTTATAAAGTTATGTAACAGCAGAACAATTGAGTGTGTTTTCTCTCTTTGTTGTCTCTAATACTCATAAATGATAGCCGATTAATGAAAGCTATCTTAATTGAAGCAGATAGCTCTCTTTATTTCCTGTTCAGACAGGCTTGGTCCATACTTACTGGTAGTAATGAATTATGAACAGCAGAAAGTAATAATAATTGACATTCACATGAGATTAAAAATTTGTATAGCATTTTGCATAATTATTACATTTAAGTGTTACTATAATCCTTTGAAGTAGGTACTCTGTATAGTTTTCATTTCTACTTTATAGATAAGAAAAAATTAAGATTCAGAATGTTTAAATGGTCACAGAGCTAGCCCATGTCAGCAGAAGGATTTAAATTCAGGTCTTATTTGGTGCAAAGTCCAATTCTCTAACCATTACAACAAACTGACCCAGAGACAGCAGAGAAGGAGAAGAAAACATTTTTCTGCATAACTCAGATGAAATACTGTAACATTCTGACTGTCTTTTATATTGTATTTTTGGTCAATTTCCATGGAAATCTGTGTTAGTGAGAGATTTTTTTGAATATATCACCAAAGGCAATGCTTGTATTACCTTAGTCTAGTGATTTGAGGAGAAATGAGATGTGATGAGGATAGCTAGGAGACATATGGCGAAATGTGGAGAGGGCCAACATAAATTTTGTGGAACCAAATAGAATTTTTGTAGCTAATGACTTTTGTCAAACCACTCTCAAATCTGCTTTATAGTACTTTCCCCCTAAAAAGGAAAGCTATGTAATTTCTCTTTCTCTGTCTCTGTCTCTCTCCCTTCCACTCTCCCTCTCTCTCTCCATCTCTCCCTCTATTCTTGTATCCATCTATCCATCTTACTTTGCTTAAATTTCCTGCCTTTTACTTGATCAATGGTCTAGAATCGAAGCCAGTTCTTCCCAGTCTCCAATCACTCTCCAGTGCTAAGTGAAGTCACTTAAGGATCAGGCTCTTTATTATCTCCGTCAGACCAGGGACAGAAATGCGAAGGAGAGAAATATGGAGTATGTAAAAGCAGCATCACGGGACTAATATGCTCAAAAATGATTCTAAAAATCCCTTCTAGCCCTTAGAGTCTATGAATATCCTTCTTCATATTAAGTCCTCATAGGGCTCAAAGCCTAGGGGCAGTAGAGACGGATGTCAGGAAGGCTCAAGAAATATAAGGGAATTATCTACCCTCAGGTCCCTGACTATCTTAGGAGTAATAAGCTCCCAATAAAATACATGGCATTGAAATGAGAGTAAATAGTGTCTCTCTATGGGAATGTGTGCACATATGTTTATGTGTAGATATAATTATATGTGCTCACATGTGTCTGTTATATTCAAGTATATGATATGATATTTTATCCCTGATTACTCCGTGAGCTTCATGTGATCAGGGGCTAGCTATCCTTTCTATTTGCATTTCAGGCTTTAGGACACTGTTTTTTACATTGTAAGTTTTTAAGTAAATTGAGGGTAGTAGGTTTGTCAGTGGAAAATCTGAGTTCAATCCAATCATATTGATTAGTCTGATATGAATAATGAATTTAATAATAATAATAATAATAATTTAGTTTCTAAAGATTCTGAACTGGGAAAAACAGTGAAAACAAAATAACAGAAGACATCCGTCAATTGTGACAGGTCCTACATTCTTTCCCTGAAGTGTGCTTGCCTGGGTTAAGTGAAATGAATCAGTGTAACCTCTTTTGTACCCAAACTAAATAATGGGGTACCCCCAAAACTATACAAACAACTTAGTCCTTCTCAAAGGATTGGGGGACAACTGTGTTGTTCTTCTTGGGTGGTCAAGACCTGTTATTAATTATTATATTATACTGCATGGTGGGCTTGACTTGGGAAGACCAATCAAGCCCCCAAACTGGTTATTCTATGATCTAACTACTGCTTTCCTTCTCAAGTATGATTATGTATATATTCACTGCCTGAACTACAAGAAGGTAGAACTTCAAGGAAGGAGTCATCTCATGATTTACAAATTGATTCCTTACTATCAAAGCATTAAATCACTACCTGTGTACTGGCCTTCTGTTTCTGGCCTGCTCTGTTATAACCAGGTTAAAGACTAGCTTGGTAAAAATTCTGTTACTACTTTGTAAATGTGGACAGATTACTTAACCCTGTTTGCCTCAGTTTTCTCACACGTCAAAGGAGCTGGTGAAGGAAAAAGGCAAAGCACTTCAATATGTTTTCCAAGAACACTCTAAATGGGGTCACAAAGTCAGACACAATGAAAACAACTGGACAGCAATTAATATTTTTTACTTTATTTTATTCATTCATTTATATTATATGAGATTGTATGGCTTAATGAAAAAGGACTAATTTTAGAATCAGAAAAGCTGAGTTTGAATCCCAACTATCCTCTCAGTACTACCTCTGTGACTTTGATACAGTCTATTCTGGACTCAGTCTCCTTATCCATCAAATTAAGAGCATAATTTCTTGGTAATTTCTGATCAATCTTCCAGGCCAGGAAGAATAAGACATACACAGGAAATTAGGGATAGATGGAGAGGTGTTCATCATAAAGATATGTCTTAGTCTTGTTTCCTCTCATGAAGTGTAAAATCAAGTATTCTTTGACTTGATAATCTATAGTCAATAAATATTTATTAATTACTTACTATTTATCAAATAGTGCTAAAGGCTGGTGATACAAAGGAAGGATAGCTTTTAACTTCTAAAAGTTTAAATCTAAAGGGATGAGCAAAAACATTTGGGGGATTGGTAGTGGAGTGATGAAAAACATAAGCGTTTCAGGGTTCATTTCATCTTGAAGAATGATGAGTTTCTCAAAATCATGAAGTCAAGGAAACTAGCTGACTGAAAAATATAGATGGATTCTCTGGGCATCCTCATTAAGTAGTGGAGTATATGGAAGGAGCTCTCCAATGTCCCCTCCAATCCTCTCCAATCAGAGGGGAAGTGAGAAGGCATGATAACTGAATGGGAAATGATGATGTGAATTCTCTGGATGAAGCAGAATTGCTCTGGCAAAATTAGTCTTACCCAGTGGTCCTCAAAAATATAGGAGAACAATTTGAGAGTCACAAACGCTGGAAAGAATGAGAAGCACAACTGAGACACATCTTCCAGGAAGGAGGGACCCTTTCTGTTCATTTTAATTTCCTTTCCCACTCTATTCTCCCTATTATTCTCTACGTTCCACCTCAGACCAAACACACCAACACAAGTCTCAGGTTCCTACCTGGCAAGGTTCCTACCTTTGCTCCAGATTCATGAAAATTGACTGTGTCTAGACTCACACCAGCTATAATGCCTATTCCCCATGCTGCACTCTAGCCATCTCCTTGTCAAGAAACCTCAGGACCTCTTCCCTGGACCACCCTTCCTTTCCTTTCTTGCTTTAAAAAAAAATGAAGGCAACATTTTCCTCATTGGTAAGAGATGTCCAGTCAATTTCCCTATGACTAGCCATGCCTATGATTTCTGAGACATAAATGGCTCTTCCTCCCTAACATTCTTTTATATGCATTGTTTTCCCTTGCTAGCAAGTGAGTTTCCTGAGGACAGGGATTGCTTAATTGATAGCATTTGAATCACTAGCACAAAGTTAAGTGCATAACTCATAGAGCACAATAAAAGCATTTTTCCTTCATTCATTGTGATCTCTGGGACTTTGTAGTTAGCTAAAGAGATGATTGAGAATTTGAAAAGAATGATCAAGTCAGGGAAAGAAAAGAATGGGGAGGCATATAGTTTTTTAACAATCTTCTTTCTTCTTCAGAGTTTCTATTTAGGGAAAGACAACCACAAACACCCCCCCCCAAACAAGAATCTCCCTCTCTTCTCTAAACAACTCTACTTTTAACTGTGGGCACATAGGGTCATAGGGTAGTTATTGTGTCAACCCATTAGATACCTCATTGGTATATATGCAGAGAAATGTACTTTAATACATATGCTTTTATAACTATGCAGATATGTTCCTGAATTAAAAGCACTTCTAGGGCAGATTTTATGTGCATAAGGAATTTTGGTTTCTGCATATGGACAAATGTGTACACATCAATCACTAAATGAGATAAAAAATAAATTTAAAAAATGAAAAGATTCTAAATATTTAATATTATTAATTTTAGCCCTCAATTTTGATATTCAATTAAGTTATCTAATAGTGATAGTTCCAATTTGGATATATAACTTGGTTTTTTAGGTAAGAAATGATATAAGAAAAGCAACTCCATACTTGAAAGTTACCATGAAGTTTCTTGAACTGGTAACTCATTTAAGCCTTATGAGAGAGCCAGACTTCCCCATCTGTCAAATAGAAGGGGTGTATTTCTGGACTCAGAACACTCCACAGCAGACTTCCAGACAGTCTGGAAAGCAAAGGTATCATTAAGCAAAAATTGTATCACTGTTTAGAGCACCAAATCCTCAAAAACATTTGATTTTAAGCATACTTCTCTTCGTAAAATATGGAATTGACTCTAATTTACAAGGAACAGAATACTTGGGCATAGGAGGTAGTTCATTGACTTTGCTGAGAAATTATAGAGAGACAGAATATTTTCTTGTTGACAAAATGTCTAAATCTACCAATATCATGGCTCATCACCTAGCAAACTCTCAATGATCAAATAAGGGGGATGAGGTAGAGCTTATAATTCACATATGACTAGGATTTCTTCTTGTGACTGGCAGCAGCTATTTTACTCTTAGGATATGTGAAATTTATATTTCATAGAGATTATGAGATTTAAGCCCTAAATGTACATTAGAGATCATTTACTTTAGGATTTCTTCACTGTTTTTTTTTCCTAATGCATCATTGTTTTGGCATTCTAGTGAATAGCATAGATTCCTACTCAGCATGCTGCTTTAAAATGTATAACATGAATAGGATTACAAAGGGAATTGTATGTTAATACAGCTTTCATTTTTTTTTAAATAAAAGATCCAAGGACTCAAATTAAATGCCTCTGATTTTCATTTTGCAGTTGAGGAAAGTGATCCTTCAAAGGGGAGGTTTGGTTGGTCCATATAAATCACAGAAGTAGTAAGAAGCAAAATTTTCTTTTGAATTCATGTCCTCTGATGATAAAATCCTCTATAAACAATTGGATCTTAATTCATATTTTATGGGATACTTTCATCAAATTAATCTTATATTGTCTGAACTAATGGAAAAGATTGACAGTCACAAGACTGACTCACATGCACACATGTCAACATATGTCTATACCTTTGCACAATACAGTCCCCAAATTTAGACTATTCTCTCTCCTTACCTCTACCTTTTGTAATTCCTGGATTTCTTCAAAAATCAACTATTGTGTCATTGACCACATTTCTGATTTACCTCTTAAATATTAAAGCCTTACTGTTCAATTTATTGAGAGATAGATGCATATAGTTATATATACCTAGATGCATATAGAGATAAACACATATGTCTTATATAGCTTGCATATTTGTATAAATATACATGTGTCTCATCAACACACTGCAAGCCCCTTGAATATTGGAACTATTGTTGTCTGCCTTTTTCTCCCTAGTTTAACAGAAATATTGTATTATAGGAGGTAGTTAATAAATGCTTGATTTGTATTGTTTGTCTTTTGTTCTTGAAGAGGACATTACAAAGCTGATGATATGACTTGCAAGCGAAATGGACTTAAGTGAGATAGGTCTGTGCAAAGTCACCTGGTTCACTCTCTTCTCCAGAATCAGATCATTTGAGCATCAATGTAGCAAAAAAAAAACATATTTCATCCTAATGCTACTAATCATATATTAGTTTGAATTTTCAGGGTTCTCTATGAGAAGATTATTCAAACTCTAAAGAAAAAAAATGGACTAGTCCATAGCAATAAAGCACGTAGTTCTCTGAAAGTTCACTCTAAATCAGTTGTTTGGAATATTATGCCAAAGAAATGAATCCCTGCCTAATGGTTAAGATTAATAGCCAAGAGTCAATTTAATTGATAATATAAGTAAGATACTAAAGGCATGTTCCAAATGAAGTCAGGAATTGATTCTTCCAAATAAGATATTAGGTAAAATAATGTTGGGGTAGCTAGGTGATATAGTAGATAGAATTCCTTGACTAGAACCAAGAAGATTTATTTTTGTGAGGTCAAATCTGACCTCAGAAACTTATGTTGTGTGATCCCAGGCAAGCCAGTTAACCCTGGTTTCCTTATCTGTAAAATGGCTAGAGAAGGAAAAGGCAAACCATTGTGACCACTGGGTCACAAATTCCTGAAATGACTAAACAGCAACAAACAAAACAAGGATACTATAAGATGCAGTCATATGTTAAAGCAAGGGTATCACAGGTTAAGCATGAGTAAATGGTTGTCCTTTTCACAAAGTTTCATATCTAACACCTGGACATAAGAGAAATTCCCACATTCCACCATCCACCCCCAGTCACTGTCACTTTTAAAATCCAGATTCAGACCCAAAATATGATATAATACTATCTGAAATATGTATAGCACTTTGACATTTACAAATACTTTACATATAAATGCAACCAATAAATGAGAAGATTTTCAGTCTTACACACCTCCTGCTCTGGCATAATGCTTCTAAGTCTAAGACTTGGCCATAAAAAATACATAGGAAAGTGGTTATGAGAAGTCAGGGTGGTCAATGGAAGTAGATCTCATTTATTACATAATTAAAAGGCATTATTTAATATATTTTAATATAATTAGCATTTATAAAGCTATCTTAAATGTAAAAAATATTTTCCTCTCCAAAAATAAAATACACCTAAGAACATATGATACAGTGGAAAAAGAAAAATGGTTCCAATATAAGAGGACTTTGTTTCCACTCTCTTATGTGCTACTTATAACAGTGTAGGGCTGTCTAAGTCAACTACTAAGTCAATTAGTTTCCTCAAATGAAGAATGAGTTGACTGGAGATAAACTTTGAGATCCTAGACCTAGGATTCCTAGGCTATTAGTATGAGTATTAATAGCTTCACTTTACAAATTAAAAAATGCAGTTGAGAGACTTTGCATGATTTGCTCATTGTCAGTTATCAAGGAAAAGTCAGAATTACGATTTCAACCCATTTATAGATTCCAAGTTCAAGGCTTTTGCAAGGGACTATATTGGCCATCTGTGTACAGTTCTGCATAAAACTTATTACTGTGCATCATAAACTGACAATATTTCCATTGAAATGTGTATCCTTTTATTTCCTGAAAGCAAAGACAACTCCAAAGTATTTTTACCTGTATCTACTTGGAATCCCTCCCTTCCGCTTCTCTTTGCTCTGCACTCAAAACTTACCAATCAGGAAGCAAGAGAATCAATATCCCAAGTCTTATTGATTACTTCTACAAAAGGCATCACCCTTAACTTCATAGCCCAGGAAACTCATCTATGGAGAATTCTCATTATCATGCAAAATTGAATCAGTCTTAGTATTCAGACCTCAACAATAGCCTCTGGCTCTCTGGTTGGACACTAAGATATCTGTCCTTCCTTTTGAGCTTTAAATTTAAATAAGGAGTCCAGCCCAGACTACTTCCCATTTCTTACTAGCTGCCCTAATTTTGGGTCTTTTAGACTTCATCATATACCCATGCCTGGTACTTTCTTTTTTCAATCCTTCTGCTTTTAATTTTCCTTCTGTGTGCTATCTTCTCTAATTAGATTATAAACTCCTTGAGCAGAAGGACTGCCTTTCTTTTTTGTTTGTATTTTTATTACTATTGCTTAGGCAAATGCCTGGCAAATAGTATATACTTGATACTTGATAAATGCTTATATGCTGATTGGGATATACTTACATATATATTTATGTATACATATTTATATAATATATATACACACCTAAATACATGCCTACATGTTAGTGAATAGGTCTCTTTTTGTTTTAAAATTAAGTACTTCCAGAGGAATACATATTGTAATGCTGAGATATAGCAATATGATGCTATTCTTTTAAGCACTATAATGACCTGAATAAGTGAGTAGAATTCCCAACTTGTTATCCAAGAGAAGATGCCTTCTATAATATAAGCAATGTCATCACAAAGATGAATCATCCTATTTAAAGTCTGTTACATTCTCAAAAAAGGGACCATAATCCCAAACAATGATGGTGAAAGAATGACATCATTAGGGAGTAATTATTAATCTTCATCAAATTCTTGATACTCAATGATCAAAAACACCATATTTAACAATAAATTTTCTACATGCTTGTTCCATACAACTTGGTCTAAAGAGCATACATATTGCAAAAATAGGACAATTGGGTGATAATAAAATGTAATGGAAATATATGTCGTAAACTCTTGAGTATAGTGATTTTTTAAAAAAAAATTTCGTTTCCTACCTTATTTTTTACTTCAATAAATCAGAAGGTGAAAAAGCTTCCATTATTCCATCTGAGTCATCAAATGAGAAAGTTACTTTGGGAATTTTTGAGAGAAACTGAGGACATTCATTGACTTTTTGAAAGAGTATACTCTTTTGGCGTAAAATTTATTGAAGTGAGCATCAGTCTTTGAGTTCTCATTTGTTACTGACCTACCTTTTTCAAGAAAGAAAACTTTCAAGAAAGAAAGCAGATAGAGTACCTGCCCTGGAGTCAGGAGTACCTGAATTCAAATCTGGACTCAGACACTTAATAATTACCTAGCTGTGTGGCCTGGGGCAAGCCACTTTACCCCAATGCCTTGCAAAAAAATAAACAAAAACAAAAAAGAAAGCTTAAGTTTCTAATTCAGTATCATCAATGATGTAACTGTACAATTTGATGCTAAACTAAATATAATATCTTTGCCCTTAAAATTCATGAAGCAATCTATACTCGCTCTAAGGTTTTCATTATCTGATCCTTCTACTCATTGCTATTTTAGAATGATTATAACAATAATATTTGCATTTAAAGGACCCTTCTAACTTTGCAAAGTGCTTTGCATATTATTTCAATTGATTCAACAGTTCTATGAGATAGATGCTATCATTTCTCAATTTTATAAATAAGGAAACTGAGGTTAACCATTCCTTATTCCTGTGGGATCTCTTCCATTTGCTGGCAAAACACTGCTTCCTTTTTATTCTCTTTCTATGTCTTGGACTGCTACTTCTGTTTCTTTAGCTAGATAATCCTCCTTTTGTTTAAATGTGGGTGTTCCTCTTCATCCTATTCTCATCCCTGTCCTCTTCTCTTTATATACCATATCTAATCATAGTGCCTAACAAAAAGTAGGCTCACTACATAGTAGTGTCCTTTGTCCTTCATTCTCAAAGAAGACTGTGACATCAGGGAAGTGATTGGAATTGGATTTGAGTGAGGGGGTGCTGTGCTAAGTCTCCAGCCTCATTTCCTCCTCTGGAGCCATCTGGGTTCAGTGGTCAGATGTGAATCAGGATAACTGGAGATGGCCCTGAATGTGAGGCAGTTAAGGTTAAATGACTTCTCCAAAGTCACACAGCTAGTAAGTGACAAATGTCTGAGGTCGAATTTGAACTTTCATCCTTCTGATACCAAGGTCAGTAATCTATCCACTGTACCACCTAGCTGCCCAAATATGGACAAAATGGAATTGAATCGGTGAACTCGTCAGCTCCTTTGGGTTTAAAGAACAATTCCATATAGATGACAACTAAATCTATATATCTGTTGCTAAGAATGACATTAAATAAATATGAGTGCTTATTAAACATCAACTATTTAACAGATACTGTGCTTAGAAGAAATAGAAAAAGAAAGACTCGCTTTCAGAGATCTCACAATTTAAGGAATATTATCAACTTCCTACTGGAAATTTCTAATTTCCTAGATTTAAAAGTTAAGTGATCATTGGTCCTTCTCTCTCTCCTTCCTCAGTCAATCTAACCAACGCTCAAGCTTGGTTGAATTTCCCTTTATGATAGTTGTCGCATCTGTCCCTCTCTCTCCATTCACATAGCTTTAAACTATTTCAGATCCTTTTCATCTCTCTTCTGGATCACTGCAATATTCTCCTAATTGTTATCCCTACTTCAAATCTCTGACAAGTTCCAAATTGATATTTGTAAGAATCTATATCTTCCTGTATTACTAACCAACTCAAAAACATTCAGTGATTGAGGATAAAATTTCACTTAAAAATCATCAGTTTAGTGCATCAGATCTTCTACTCTCTGACTCATCTTTTTAACTCCCATTTCACATTACTCTCCATCATTCACTCTTCTTACAGAATATTCTGATTGAGATCTTTCCCATATGGAACATTCCATTTTCTACCTGGAAGGCTTAGCAAAGATAATTTCACACATTGAGAATATATTTCCTTCTCTCTTATTTACAGAATCCCTAGCTTCCCTAATAGGATAACTACATTAAAGTTGTAAAGACCTTAAGGATCATTTGGTGCAACCATGGTTTTTCACTAATAAAGAAAGTGAGTTGGGGAAAGATAAAGTGAAGTTTCTCAAAGTACAGAAGTAGCAAATAAAAAGGTCAGTATTTGAAGTCAAATCCTAAATCCAATTTCAATATTTTCCTTGAACCATATCTTTGTGACAAAGTTTTCAAGGGCAAAGAGGTGCCACCTCTAACTTCAAGCTGTTTCTGATAACCTTTCTACATCTACCTCATTAATGCACATATAATTAATAGTGAAAACTCTTTCTTTCTTGAAATCCCTGTATATGACTTATTATTCTTTTTATGCTTGCATATACTATTTCTCTCTGGTAACATGTTGTTGTCCATCTTTCAATTTTAAGGAGGATCAATGAAGTCATGAGGATGATGTCTTGCTTTGTACATGAACCTGGCAGCATGTAGTTCTTAAGAGAAGTCATTTTTTTTCTTGGTGCTGTTTTTTTGTTTTCCTCAATGTCTAGAAAAAAGCCTGGTATACACTATAAACTCAAATGAATGCTTTTATAAAATATGAATATGTTCAAATATCAAAACAACTTAATAGTTGATAAAATTGATCCTCTTTCATTTGGATATGATCACATTATCAAGCTCTTTGTCTTATCTTTCAATCAAATTGAATTCATTCCCTTTTAAGCAGATACATGCTCTTGAGCTAAGGCAATCTGGAAAGTGGTAAGGCCTGAAAAAACAAGTGTGTATAAGTTTAGCCAATGAGACTATCTTATATTTTATCTGGACTTTTCAAGAGCTTCTGAATGGACTTGAAAAAATAATCCTAATAAACTATTCCCTTAACTTCTCTCAATATTCTTCATCATTTTGCCTAGATACTTGGTAAATTTAATTGACATATGAGTTCATCTTTTCACATAACCCAAAAGGATATGGTTATCTACTACTCATACTCTACTACTGATAGCAAAGACACTATAATTATGGCATTTTATGTCAATGTATAAATCAATCAGAAATAAAATCAGAAATTATATCCAAAATTAACAAAATAATTTTGTTAAAATTTAAATGAAATAATTGGAATTGTAAGATGCAAGTTTGAATTTTGTTCCCCAAAACCATTAAGGAATCATTAAATCAGTACAATTAGTCTGCCTTACTAAATCCATCCCTCCTCCTAACTCTCTTACTTTTGACACAGGTATGATCATCAATCTAGATCCAGAGGACTGGGAATTATCCTTAAGTCTTCTTTATCAATTAATGTGCATATCCAGTCAATCATTAAATATTTTTATTCTATTTCCTAAAAAATAATATATCACATGAAACTAATTGTTCACATATTATATACATATATATATATATATATATATATATATATAAATATATGCATATTCCTTTAAGGCAGGCAATCTTTGTCTTTATTTGTAACTCCAGTGTTGAGTATAAAATTAACACTTAAGAAATCTTTGCTAACTGACATCATTTTAAAAATTTCATTAATACATTAAATATAATATGCAACATATATGTGAAAAGATAATGAAAGACAGAAAGAGGCACAGACAGAGGAAGAGGAATACAACAAATTAGTTTTCCTGATTCTAAGTATCACATAAGTGATGGTACTGAAGAATTATCACTAATGTTCTATCACTAATCACTAACTCTAAGTTGCTATAAAAATGATAAAACAAAAATATATTTTATCATTATTTGCTTTCTATGAAAGCAAATTGATACTCATAATAAAGATTTCCAATAATGGAAAAAAAGCAAAGAATTATCCTCATTAGCCTATATTTCACACAACAACAACAAAAAATCCTTTGCCTTCTTCATCAGAAATTAGGCTGACTAAAATGTTATAGTATATAAATTATTGTGATCAAATACATTTGTTAATCATGGATAACAACATAAAATATAAATCTAAAACAGACATAGATTAAAAGAGGAGAGGAAAGAAGAAAAGGGAAGAGAAGAGAGAAAAACAATACAAAATATGACTGTAGAGTTTTTCACCAACAATTAACATTGAGGAATAACTTCAATTTTCTATTAGGGGGAAAAACTCCCACTGCACTATAAAATAAATAGTTTAAGTTCCTTGATACAGGTGTTCCAATATGTTAGTTTTTCACTAAAATAATTGTCATTAAAACATATCGTTAGAATGTACTTTGCTACAATATCATTTTGTTATATAATTTAGAAAATTAGATATTGAAAATTGTCTCTTAGGTTCCTTCTTTCTATAACACTTAGAGGGTTTAGGGAGAAGATGATGAGTTTGATTATGATCACAAGATCAAGCAGAATGAAAAGCTGAGCAAATATATATTTATTAATTAGCTAATATGAGCCAAACACCATACAATAGTAAAGTGTTGGATATCTAAAAAATAACGAGTCTCTGTCCTGGGGAAGAATGCAGCAACCATCTTGAAGTTTGCAAAAGTCAAAAATTTAGCAACAAATGCAAATAAATTTTATTTTCATTCAAAAGTTTCACATGTAGTTATGGTACCAGTAGTACAATTAATTTTCTTTTTACTTAATCTTAGACTTTTCCACTGTACTGTATCCAATTAAGTTCTCTATGTTATGTCTATAAGATGTTAAATGAGGCTACTAATTGATTTTATAGATGTCATCAAATATACATATATAACTAATATTGTTTATTGTTGAATATTCCCAAAAGAAATGATAATTTTCTTTAAAAATTAGACAAAATGTTGTCCCTTTAGGAGATTACTATAGATACTTGCAACTTACATTAAATGAGAAGGCTATGTATGGCATAATTTAGTCCTCTCTGCTGTCAGGAAAACTAAAGAGCCTCATTGCCAGTTATTTAGGATCAACCCTATAATTTTGTTGTTGCAAGGAATGCCCATGTGAGGAAATACAGGTTCAAACCTTCTCAGAACTTTGTGTTATAAACTTGATTAGAGTACCAGAAATGAAGTGACTTGAACATTCATTCAAAATATAACAGAAGTCGATAACTCACACCTGTAAATATAATGAAAGAGCTGTTGTTCAGTTGTTTTCCAGTTGTATCCAAGTCTTACTGACCCCATTTTGGGGGTGTTCTTGGCAAAGATATTGGAGTACCTTGACATTTCCCACTCTAGTTCATTTTAGAGGTGAAAAAACTGACACAAACAGGGTTAAATGATTTTCCTAGGATCATATAATCAGTAAGTGTCTGAGGCCAGATTTGAACCCATGAAGATGAATCTTCCTGACTCCAGACTTGGAGCTCTATTTACTGGGCAAAAGAGTTTTATGTCATGCTCAAGGAGTACTAGCACCTCTGATGTGAGGGCTTGCTGACCCCTTTTGACATCTGTCCATCTACCTTTGCTGTCTACCTGGCCACTCAAATGTCTCCAAGAAGCTGTAGCATGTCCAGTAGCCACATTCCAATAAATCATTTTAGCAGATGGGGTAAACCAGGTTGAGGGTTACTGACAGTTCTTAAACCTGTAGATGAGTTGGGGAGGGGTCTATCTCAAGCAAGTGAAGACTTCCCCCTGATAGAATGGGTAGATAAGAACAAATTGACATTGACAATGAAGGTGGTTGAAGCAATTAGAGTTTAGTCAGAAGTAAAAGACTATAAGGTCATCCACTGCTTCCTGTGCCATTGCCAGTCACTTTGACTTTTTTTTTTATCACAGGACTTCAGTGACTCTAGAAGATAGAATTAGCCTGATGATTTTGTATCACTCTCTCACCTAAATCTAATTTAATCAAAAGTCAAGATATCACCCTTAAACTCAGTCATCTTTGCAAAAAAATATGCTTTCCTCTTTCAAGAAATAACTGTCTAAAAGCATTTATGATGGATAGGCTGGCTGCTTGTTAAAGAATTATTTGACCACAGAAAAACATGAAAGAATGAAAAGAACAAAATGAACACTAGCTCTTTCACTTTGTATTGATGATGGAGGATCAATAGATAAAGGGGCACAGAGATGTCCAATGTATACAAGAAGGTCTGAACAAAAATTGCACAGCATAGGTAGACATGGATGGCTTCCCAGTCTGAATTGATAGAGGAGACATATCAATGAGAATATAGAGACTGAAGTATTAGAGTAAGCTAACCAAAATTAAAATTTGAGGGAAGGTATATTAGGATTAAAGATAAGAGAAAAAGGAATAATAACATTTTTCTCTGGAATCTGCATTTTCATTTTGGGTTTTTGGGAAGTCTCATGATATAAAAATCTCTATGGAGACTGTAGGTAATTGTTCAATCATTCCAAATTGTCAGTAAGAAAAGATGATTATGATTATGCTTTAACAAATGGTTTCATATTTATTCATTCCCTATGGTGGGGTCACTTACTTGAGCATGCTAGAAGGGTGCTCATTATCAAACAAAGTATTCACCTCAGCGGGGAAATAAGTCCAAATCTATCATTTTCTTGACAGTTAATTTTCAGCTTAATTCTGCTGATACCATTTGTTTATTCAAATATTAGGGTAATTCAAAATAAAGATACTAACAACTAATTGTCTTTAATATGTATCTGTGTTTAATATGTATCCATAACTAGATATGGGTATTAGCAAATGAATAGATATTAATTCATGTAGACACAGAGGAATATACAGGATGTACAGTGACAGGAAGGCTTGGATTCAAATTCTGATGTTCGTCTGAACAAGTAATCCCTTAGAACTTATTCATTGGCATACTGGGTGATACAGTGGATCTGAGGTTTAGGAGAGGACTCCTGCAATGGAAATTTCCTATGTTGATAAAATCAGATGTACATTTCTGTAAATGCCTGCTACAAAAGATAACAGTATATTGCAAAGGAACTAGGATTGGAATCAGGAAAGACCTGTGCTCTAATTCCATCTCTAATAGTCTGAGCCTAGATTTCAACATCTGGAAAATGGAGGTAACAATAGCAATATTTCCTACTTCAAAATCTGTTGTTTTAAAAAGTAACAGAAACTTGAGAACTGGAAGGAACATCAGGGGTCATTTAGTGCAACCCATTCACCAAAGGTATCCACACTAAAATGCATCTGACGAAGTCATTTCTTCTCTGATTGATGACCTCCAAATAGGAGAAACAGATTTCCTCTCTAGACCGCTCATTTCACTTTTGAACAGTTCTAATTGTTAGCATTTTATTTTGTTTTACTTTGTTTTCCAACATCAAACCTAAATTTACCTCATTAGAGTTTCCAAGCACTATTCCTGACTTGGCTCCCTGGAGGAAAAAAAACAAACATCCAAATGCTCCTCCATGACCAAATGAAATAATTTGTGGAAAGCTCCTTGGTGGTTTCTATACCATAACCATCCTACATTGATGAAAGGACTTTATGTACTTGTTTGGGGATGTCAACATAGACACAGTGATTGATGGAATGCAGGTGGGTCCAAAACTGCCAGAAATACAGTAGGTTGTTGAATATATCATTTTGACATAGTGATGATTTTTTTTCTTTTTTTTGTTATTGGAAGGAATATTTTTTGCACCATGAGATCAGGCAAGGTGGATTGCAAGCTATGTTTGTGACAGTAATATTAAAATTAAAAAAATCCAGGAGTTTTAACATGTACAATTCACTTTACTAAATTCATAGATGACAGTTTCTAGAATTCTTTCTGGTCAAGGATTCATTTAATGTTTTTACTTTTGTCTTAGGCACCCATGAATAGAAACTGATTAAATTCAAATACTAAATTGATATGGAGGAGAGCAGCCAGGTGCCCATAGTAACTATCTCACACATTCCAGGTAAGTTGGTTATGTAAATAGTTCTTTGTTCTCCCAATAAATGGGACCCAGTTGTAGTCTTTATTCTCCACCTAAATAGCTTTCACAATTTTTCACTATGACTTCAGAGTCAATTTTTGGTAATACATTTTTCATGGATAATCTATCAAGTAATGGGAATCTATCCCAATATCTAAATAGTTATTTATTGAGTGCATTTATAGAATGTTAGGAAGAAAAAGACAGAAACAATGTTTCTCATCTTCAATGAGTTTACATTTTACTAGATTGTGGAACCAGGGTATCTCAAGGGTTGTATGATTGTTTAAGGTCCATCCTGACCAACTCAAACCAAATCAAGAATCTCCTTGAAGGCATTCCTAACTAGTGATCATATTCATAGATCAAGCTGACCAACTCAGATCTGACCAAAAATCTGTCTTAATTCATTTCCCCAGGCTATACTGACTAACTCACACCTAACCAAGAATCTCTTTAGGGCAAACCTCACTAGTGTTCATATACTCTTTGTTTGTAGGTATCCAATTATAGAAAAAAGCTCGCTCATGAGACAGTTCATTAAATTTTTGAAAAGCTCTAATTGTTAGGAAGTTTTTATTTCAATTTGGCTGAAATTTCCACTCTATAACTTCTACCTGTTATTCTTTTTTTAATCAAACAATATGGTTTCATTTTTATATAGTTCAGAATGTTATCTGAGGCAATGTCTCTCCCAATTTACTACTTTTACAAAGAAAAAAGACTCAATTTTAATTAAAGAAAACCAACCCCAGTAAAGCTACAGTACAGATCAGACATAATATACAGTCTATGGAGACACTTGAGAAATTCTTTCTGCCACTTTGTTATTACATAGGTACTTGTCTACCTGTTAATTTTACTTGGTAGCTAATGAAGTACTAAGAAGAATAAAATTCTAATCAATTTTCTATAGCAATAGATAGACCTCAAGATAATCATCACATATAAAATACCTTGTGGCCTCTCAAAGTTAAAGCTTAATATCAGCTTAAGGTTACCTGTAGGCCAGGTAACCGATTCTTTTTTTGAATTTCTTCCTTTACCTCATTCATTTCTTTCAACAGTACAATGAGGCAAGCCACCACCTGCACCAGGCCCCTCCCTTCTATAAAGTAAATACTGAATAGATCATCAGATGAGAAGAGTAGTTAGGAAAATGGAGAGTAGGTAAATTCACTATATGTCATTAACTGCAAAGCAGATAAAGCTAGAGAAACATCAAAATTCTGAGCAGTGAGATCACTCTTTGAATCTGTAAAGCAGATTTTATAATTGCATTCATGATTTTATTCAGTTCTAAGGTATAACCAGCCTTCAATAATAATCAATAAATAAATAAATATTCAGTTGCCATGGTTTTATTAAGGGTTTTCTGTGAGTCCAACTCAGATCTATTCTGTGGATACAAATAAAGGCAAAGGAAAGGCCATGCCTTCAATAAATTTATCTGAAAAAGAATCCTAAATATTTAAAAAGTTAATGATTAGGGACAGCTAGGTGATGCAGTAGATAGAGTACCTTCCCTGGAGTCAGGAGGACCTGAGTTCAAATACAGCCTTAGACACTTAATAATTACCTAGCTGTGTGACTTTGGGCAAGTCATTTAACACCATTGTCTGAAATAAATAAAAAAGTTAATGATTAATTAAATAAAGAAACAAATTGTTAGAATAATAGTTTAGAAGACATTAGAAGAGATATCAAAAGGGCAGATATGGTTAGCTGTGATACAAATAACACAGAAAACAATTACTGCAGGAGCTAAGGGCTTGAATAGTCAAGGAAGCCCAGAGGAGGAGGTATAAGTATTGAAATATAGGTAGAGTTACAAATGGAACAGCTGAATGGCACAGTAAGTTGAGTCCTGGACTTGGAACTAAGAAGACTTGATTTCAAATTTTGCCTCAGATATTCATTATATGTATGGTCCTAAACAAGTCACTTAACCTTAATCAGAATCATTTTCTTAATTTGTAAAAATAAGAATAATAGTACAAGTTATTGGATCAAATGAGGTTACTTGTGAAATGTTTTGCCAACCATTAAATATTATATGGAAATTATTATTTTAGACTAATTAACCTATATTGAAATTATTAATAAGTTAGATATGACAATTATCAATATTATTACAATCCATGATAATACATTGGCTTATGGAAGAACCAATTATACTAATATGAGTTAGCTATTAGAACAAACAGCAAGTTCCTTGAGAGAAAAGTCCAAAGTTTTAATCTTTGTTTCATAAGAGCTCAGGATTTAGTAATAAAAGAAGATATTATTTTAAGAATTGCAAAGTAGAGGCAGCTAAGGAGTAGAGGTTAGAAAAGCTAGTGTCAGGAAGACATCAATTCAAAACCAATATCAAACAGTCACTAGCTGAGAGACCCTGAGCAAGTCACTTAATCTTGGTTTGCATAAGTTTTTTCATCTGTAAAATGATGATAATAATAGCATCTACCTCCTGGGGTTGTTGTGGGATTAAAAATGATAGTAATTGTAAGTGCTTAGCATAGTTCCTAACATATCACAAGTGCCATATAGATGTTAACTATCAATCTTTATTAACATCAGTGCAATTGAGGTTCATAATAGAACTCATTGTGGTATTATAGATATTATTCTATCAGTTTTCAAAATGAAGAAACTGAACATCAGAAAGGTTAGGTATTTTTCCATCATAATATAATATCTATATGTTGTCTCCTTGTAGTAGGAATATAATCTCCCTGAGGGCAGTAATTATTTAATTATTTTCCTTGTATCCCTGGTACTTAACGCAGTGGGTGCTAAGTAAGGACTTGATTAATTAAAACTGAAATTAAAGATCCATTTTAAAGATATTAGTGCATAGCATAAATAGATATAGATGGAATAGATTGATATGTATATAGTTTGTATATAAGTATATGGATAGATATATATATATATTTAAATTCATATATTTTTGTACTTGTTATATCATTAGTAGAGGCAAGTTTTAAGGAAGAAATTCCCTTGATAGACACTTGTTCTACAATTTATAATATTGGAAAATTGTCTGAGGGTTGTTGTTCAATAACTTTAGTAATTTGTGATTCTTCATGACAATATCTGGAGTTTTTTTCAGAAAAGATACTGGAGTGGTTTGCCATTTCTATCTCAAGAGGAAATGCAGGAAAATAGGTTAAGTAGCTTGCCCTGGGTCACACAGATAGTGGGGTCTGAGATCACATTTGAACTCAGATCTTACTGATTCCAATGAAAGTTCCTGTCATTAGACTTTTTAATATTTAATAAACCATATATAGCTTCTGTGAAATAATTTGTAGTTAATATACTTTAACTATTACCTAAATGACTGTGAAGACAGAATTCACAGGCTGGGTCTCATTGACCAATTTCAGACACTCTCAGAGAGACTTTTCAGAGGTTAGAAAGCAAGGTTCTTGGCTCCTGTCCAATTTGACTGATGCTTGATTCATAAACTACCATTTATGTTCCTAGAGCCATATTTATTCACTCTGACAAAGGCAAGAAAGCCAAGTCACTAAAGAATTATACTAGTTTGGGGGAATTTCAATCATGTTAGTTCTCCTGTGATATCTGTCCCCTCCAAACTCCATCTCTAATAGAATGTATTTTGTTCCAATGGGACTTTCCTTGTGACACTTTGGATAAAAGCATATGTACTTATAAAAGAATCAATCTTTGTGAATGCAAAGATTATTACTTGAAACCTATATTTAATATTTGGAAACATATGTGCTGATATACTTAGCTTTTTTATACAGAAGTATTTGAGGCAGCAAACTATCAAAAGTTCATCAAAATATCAGATAACTAATGTTCATATTTTTATGATATCTTGGCATATTGTTAATTAGTTGCAGCAAGGCAATAGACAAAACATTATGGATGCAGAAGAAAATGTATTAGGTAGGTACACTCTAACCAGTATATGTTTTTTCCTATCTACTTTATTGCTACTCTATGAAAAAAATATAGAGGACTAGAATTATATTGTAAATTATATTGCACATTATATGTTAATATATGTATTACAATATATGTATAAATGCCCTTTAATATGTGTACACATATGGATTCATATGTGTATCAGATATACATATACATATACATATACATATACATATACATATACATATATTTACTTGTATGTGTGTTCAACTTATAGCCTATCTAGTACAATGTATTCACTTTCTAGATAAGAAAGTGAGATTCTGTGAGAAGTTATTCACCAGCAAAGTCAAGACAAGAATCTCATTCTTCTGACTATGGAACCCATGACCTTTCCCACTATATTGTAGGCTTCTTAAACTTTATTTTCCTTCAAGTACTCTGTGATTCATGACAATGGCTGCCTTGCTCTTTATCACATATGATATTTCAACTCTTGACCTCATGACTTTTTACTGACTGTCCTCTATTCCTGTAATTTTCTCCTTCAATGTCATCTCCTGATTTTCTTGGCTTCTGTCATATCCCAGGTAAAATACCACCTTCCCTATCTCCTCCAATTCCAGTGCCTTCCCATTGATTCTAGTTCAAATTTATTGTATGTCTTGTTTGTACAATCATTATCAGGCTGTCTCTATGATTATGCTGTGAGTTTCCTGAGAGCAAGGAACCATTTTTGTTCTTCTCGTCTTTGTTATTTTCCCCTCCTTTTGTATTTGCTAGCACAATATCTAGTTGATAATAGTTTTGAAATGTGTCATGACTTGACTTAATACAACTCTTTTGTTCAGAGTTAAATCTATTTTTATCTTGTAACATAAATCACCATTCCCAAATTGGCCTTAATTAGAAAGCCTTCTAAGAGCAATGGGAAAATCCAAGGATAAACCCTCCACTAAAAAGAATCTTCGTTACAGAAAATGTAAACCTTATTTAAATAAGCAAGCTGAATAAAGAATTCTACTAGTCCCCAAAATGAGCTCCCAATCTCCTACATTTTAAAATATTCATAATGGTAATGACTCAACATGAAAACAAGATTAAGCTTAATTTCATGACTAACCATATTTTACAGAGTTGGAAGGGGAGGAGAGAAGATAGCAACAAAGGCAAAATCCAAAATAAATATGGTGCCAGGGATTGGTGTGACTAATTTAAGTTTGAGAGGCCTTGAAAGGTGAAAAAATTCACATACAGCTCTAGGATTTTAAAACTACTTAGAATTTATTATACAAGCCTGTTAAGTATACAGTGTGGTCCAGCACCTGGCTTCAAGTACTCTCCAATAGACAAGCTATATACTGCTCCTTCCTGTCCCAAGGTGCCATGAATTTTAGGTCCAACACATCATTTTCTGTCATGCCAGCAAAGCTTTACCCATCAATGGACAAGGTCAGGTAGACTGGAAGTCAGAAACTAGAGGAAGGGCAACAAGCTAAGGCTGCTCTCATTTGATTAATTCATATTTAACAATGGAACAACAGGAGTCAATTTACCTCACAGGAACAGATTTTGTCTAACTAGAAAAATATTTCTTTCATCTTTCTCTTCCTCAGACAGAATTTAACAGTGTAAAAACTTGCAAAATTTGCTTCTAATTGCAGTATCACTATGTCCATAACTATCTGCATCATATTCCCATAACTCCACTGTAGAGTTGGGATTTTATTAATATAGGGGATATCAGAATGAGGAAATTCCCTCTACCATTGCATGGAATAATTTTTCTATAATTCATAGTCTAAGAGAATATGAAAAACATGAGACCTGAACCACTATTTCCAAGAAATTATTTAAGGAAATTTTACATAAATATCAAAAAGCAAGGACAGAATCAAATCAACAGGATCCACAGGGTCGTTGCTTATTTAGTCATTTTTTTAGTCACGTCTGATTCTTCATGATCCAATTGGGGGGTTTTCTTGGCAAGATGCTGGAGTGGCTTCCAAATAAGCTAGAGAAGGAATGGCAAGCCACTCCAGTAGTTATGTGATTTGTAAAAGATCACATTTCTATTAAGTATATGAAACCAGATTTGAACTCATAGAGTGAGTCTTCCTGATTCTGGGACTAGAACTCTATCTACTATACCACCTAATTCTACATTTACAGAACAGTTTTGAAACGCAAGTTTAATTCTCATGATTAAAATCACAAAGGAGATAATATTAAAGGAATAAAGGAGTAAAAAACTATAATTTAAAACATTCATTTGAATTTAAAAAATAAACAATATTAAAAAGAATAAATTATATATTAAGGTGATGTAATTAATATTGTTAATATTTAAGTACATATGTATATTTACAAACAAGCACACATACATACAAACACATTCATCTCAAACTAAGTTTCCTACCAAAAAAAAGAATTGGTTCCCCAGACAAGATGTGGACATTAAAAAATCATGACAAATTTGAGAAGTTTAAAGCAAAAAGGGCCAATTTAGAAAAGCTTTTTCCAATAAAACCATCAGGATCATTTAGTCTTTGGAACAGACCAGAGCCATTAGGCTAAGTGTTTTAATCAATAGATACTTAACAACTGTGACTAACCTGTACCTTATTTCAATTCAATCACCATATAGGAATTAAAGACAACATTGTATTGATTTGATTAACAACTGAATGGTACTGTGGGACTCAAGACCAAAGAAAATGAGGGGAAAAAAGAAACCAAACCAATGCTTTGGCAGAAAACAGTACAAATAAAGAGAAGAGAAATAAAATCAAGGAATGGAAGAAATAAGGGGGTAATCCCAGATCCAAGACACTGTCTTAAACTAGGGATCAAAGAATCCAACTTTAACAGAACACTTTAGTAAAATTAGATTTAATGAATTTGCCTACTCTTTTGTATATGTGTGCTTGTCATGTTAGAGAAAAGATTAACAATAATGAAGTATATTCTCTTCTACAAATTAATAATTAGATACTTAATAAAGGATGATATGGGATAAGAAATTTAATAAGTATAAAACTTGAATGGAAGTAGACCAAGTACAATCCAAAACTGTGTTGTATAAAGGAAATATTCCAGTGCCATCAGATAACATAGATTTAAAATATTTGAAGGTATTGTTTCTCATTTTGTAGCTAACCTTAAGAAATCTGAAATTATAGAAATGATAATTAACAGAAAAATCAGAAGTGAGATAAGAAAGGAAATGTTATATTTAAAGGTACCCTTGATAACAAGAAGATATCTATATTACATTTCTTTTTTAAATTTATTTTTATTAAAGATATTATTTGAGTTTTACATTTTTCCCCCAATCTTGCTCCCCCCCCCACAGAAAGCACTCTGTCAGTCTTTATTTTGTTTCCATGTTGTATCTTGTTCCAAATTGGGTATGATGAGAGAGAAATCATATTCTTAAAGAGAAGAGAAGTCTAAGAGGTAACAAGATCAGACAATAAGCTATCTGTTTTTTTTTTCAAAATTAAAAGGAATAGTCCTTGCACTTTGTTCAAACTCCACAGCTCCTTAGCTGAATACAGATGGTACTCTCCTTTGCAGGCAGCCAAAAAATTGTTCCCGATTGTTGCACTGATGGAATGAGCAAGTCCTTCAAGGTTGAACACCACTCCCATGTTGCTGTTAGGGTGTACAGTGTTTTTCTGGTTCTGCTCATCTCACTCAGCATCAGTTCATGAAAATCCCTCCAGGTTTCCCTGAAATCCCATCCCTCCTGGTTTCTAATAGAACAATAGTGTTCCATGACATACATATACCACAGTTTGCTAAGCCAATCCCCAATTGAAGGACATTTACTGGATTTCCAATTCTTTGCCAACACAAACAGGGCTACTATAAATATTTTTATACAAGTACTACATTACATTTCAATATAATTATACTAAGTTAGATTGTAGTAGTAATGGGCTTCGAATTATTGAACATCTGGACCCAGGAGGTTTTGACCTCATACAAAACCTGCCAGGTACACCAATTGTAGGGCAGGAACTCTGGAGGTTTTTTCCTTCTCCTGTCAGTAGGTTCTTTAATTCAGAGAGCCCAAAGGAATGCTGTCTGGAAGAGATGTACAAACTTTTATTGTTGCTGCTAGCGGTGAGGGTCAAGTCCACACATAAATCAATCTGCATATCCCAGGTTTGCTATTCAGTTCCCCAAGTTCCTGGTCTGCTTCTCCCTTCACAGCTCCTACATCTGTTTTCCACTAGTCCCAAGTCCACTTGTTCCCACCTTCATTCCTAGTCCCTTCTCCCAAGTCCACAAGGTCTGCCCACTAGCCTGGGCATTTTACAGAGGTATAGATCAAGGCCAGTATCAGACCAACTTTGAGAGTTATTTAAATATCATAAGTTTCAACAATGTTATATAACTGGCTACACATCTAATGCTGTATAAGGGCTTTATATCCTGGAAAGCTGTGACTAATGGAAATTCATATTCACATCCAGGCCAAATGACTTGTAATACAACACCTGAACCCAAATTCTATCTTTTAAATTTACTAGCTATGTTATCCTTTTTACTCTAAGTCTCCTGCAAATAATTGCAACTTATCTACTGAGTCATAGATGTAATGGAGAGAGCTTCCAGATTGGCATTTCGTGTAATGCTTATATAGTCCCTGGAAACCCAGATGAACTTACAATAACACAAATGTGGGTACCTTTCCATCAAGGTGTAGCTAATGGGCACCGATTAAAATTAGAGGGCCAGGAATTTGTGTGTTCTCTGAGATTTTAAAATTGTACATATTTTTATTACAAATTCTTATAAACAGGTTAAAATATTTTCCTCCTCACAAAGGATAAACAAGCACTTTAGGAGAGGGTGAATAACAAAAGGCTAGGCAAAGTTGCTTGGTAGTCAGAGACAAAGAGAGGGAGATAAGGAGAGGCAGGGATAAAGACAGTCATTGAGCAGGCAGAACTAAGATGCTGGCATGAGAATAGGCTTTCCCAGGAGGTCTCTCCAAAATATTTCAAAAACTTTAAAACTATGACTCTAAATGTTCGAGAGACAGAATCCACAGAAAGATCCAGTAAGGCAATTCTCCAACCCAAGGTTACCTGGAAGATAGTGGGAAGGCTCTGTTCCATGGCATTGGAAAGAACAGTAGTGCAGGCAGGATCACCATGCTGGAGGGAAGGAGTTCCAGCCTTCCAGGAACAGCCCACAGGGTACCTGGGTCCCTGGGTCGCTGGGAGTATCAGCTCCTGGCAGGGAACACCAAGCACAACTTTGATGATCAGTGGGGAAACCTCTTCCAGAGTGAGAACAAAGCACAGGCCAGTGCTCCTCCTTGGATGACCATGGACATCAATGCAGCCAAGATCCCAGGAAACTGAAGCAGGCCCACTGAACCATCTATCAAGGCAATTGCTCCCAGACCATTCAGCCCACAGAAGTTAAGGGAGTAGGAGGAGCTTCTCAAGGTCTCTCCCTTGTCCCTTGGACAGGACACTGGTGCTTTGTCCATATTCAGACCCTAGTCACAGTCTGGGCCCCCTTACTGCCATAGCAGAACAGGGACCCTCCTCAAAGCTCCAGGGCAGAAGGGTGTACTTGTAGCCATCCACAGACCAGAGCTCAGAGAGGAGAGCAGTCAGAACCTCTCATAAGACCTTGAAGGAACTAAGGTCCTTGCAGGGGTGTCCCAATAATATTCAAAAGCTAAGAAAGCACCCCAAAACCAGGGCACAGACTAGCGAAATTAGTAAACAGTAAAAAAGGAACCTGACCATAGACAATTACTTTGGTCCCATTCAGAAACACACATTCAGATGATGATGAAGTTCAAGATTCTGTATCCAAGACCTCCAAGAGAAATAGGAGTTGGGCTCAGGCTATGCCAAAGTTCAAAAAAAGATTTTGAAAATCAAGTAAGGGAGGTAGAGGAAAAATTAAGAAGAAAAATGAGAGAGATGCAGGAAAAACATGAAAACCAAGTCAGCAGCTTAGTCAAGGAGATACAAAAATTACCAAAGAAAACATGTTAAAAACCAGTTTAGGTAAAATGGAAAAAGGCATTATAAAAAGTTAATGAGGAGAAGAATACCTTAAGAAGCAGAATTGGCCAGATGGAAAAGGAGATAAGAAAGCTCTCTGAAGAAGACAACTCCTTCAAATGTAGAATGGAGCTAAAGGAAGCTGATGACTTTGTGAGGAATCAAGAAACAATACCAAAAGAACGAAAAACTAGAAGAAAATGTGAACTAATGAATTGAAAAATCAAATGACCTAGAAAGCAGATGCAGAAGAGACAATTTAAAAATTATTGGGCTACCTGAAAGGCAAGATCAGGACTCATTTTTAAAGAATTTCTACAGGAAAATTGTCCTTATTTGCTAGAAACAGAGGGCAAAATAGAAATTGAGAGAATCTACTGATCTTCTCTGGAAAGAGATCCAAAAAATACCCCCTTCCCCCAGAAATAGTACAGTCAGGTTCCAAAACTCCCCAGTCAAAGAGAAAATATTACAAGCAGCCAGAGGGACACAATTCAAATATCCTGGCACTACAGTCAGGATCACACAGGCCTTAGCAGTGTCCATGTTAAGGATTCATAGAGTTTGGAATATGATATTCAAGAAGGCAAAAGAGCTTGGAATGCAACTGAGAATAAACTACCCAGTAAAACTGAACATACATTTCCAAGAGAAAAGATAGGCATTCAGTGAAAGAGGGGGAGTTCAAATGTTCTAGTTGAAACAGCCAGAGCTGAACTGAAAGTTTGATCTTCAAGTACAAGACTCAGGTGAAGCCTAGAGAGAAAAAGTGAATTTGAATCAAAATCACTTCCTCTTAGTCTGGTATGAGGGACTTAATGATGATGAACTGTGTGTATTCCTGCATAGGAAGATACTGATAGTACTCACATGAACCTTCTAATTTATTAGAGCAGTTAGAAGGAGCATATATAGACAAGGTACAGGAGGAAGCTTAATTTGAAGGTATACTATATTGAAAAAATAGAGACAATGGGTGAAAAGAAAATATCCTGGGAGAAAAGGAAAGGAGAGGTAGAATAAGCTAAGATGCCTCATCTAAAAGAATCAAGCAAAAGCTTTTGCAATGGAGTGGAATGGGGGGGGCGGTGAGGGGGAATGAAGGAGACTTCATTCTCATCAAAAATGGGTCAGAGAGGAAAAAAAACACATTCTTAATGGGGTACAGAAATCTAGAGGGAAAAGGAGAGAAATGGGATGGGAGAAAAGGGATGGGGGAAGGGGATATAGGTGATAGTGGAGAAGGTAGCTCATGGGAGAGGATAGTCAGATATAACACATTTTTATTTTTTTGTAAGGTGGTGGGATTGGGTGGCTTATCTGGGACCATGGGGCTGGATGGTTGCTGGGTCTCTGGGGTGGGATGTAGGCTTGAGGTCTCCTGGCCCCAGGGCTGGTGTTCTGTCCACTGCACCACTTTACTACTCCATAGTGAAAGGAGAGAGAAAATATAATAAATGGTACTGGGGAGGAATGGATGGAGGAAATTACAATCAGCAGCAACAACTGTGGAAAAATACGGAAGTAATTTCTCTGATGGACTTTTGAAAAAGGATTCAATCTACCTGAGAGACAGAGCTGATGGTATCTGAACACAGACTGAAGCATATGTTTTTCCTCTTTCATTTTATTTATTGTGAGTTTTTTTATTTTTGTAAAGTGAGGGGGGATTTTGTTTACTCTTATAACAGGAATATTTTAGCTATGCGTAAATAAATAAAACTGTAAATTAAAATTTAAAAAAAGACAGTCAGGGAGAGCTGACGAGGCCAGAGAGAGAGGTGACCAATCCTGAGCAGAGGTCCTATTCAGGTTTTATGGCCTTGCCCTTTATCTGGGTACTGAGGGCAAAAAGAGAAATCCCTCCCCACTTATGTGACCAAAGCCAAGTTAAAGGTTGGAGACTAGGGGTTGGGAATGAGGAGATAGGAAATAAATTTTACATTAAACAATGAAACAAGAGGAGTCAATTTACATCTCAAGACAAAGAGCCTTCCACACTCATAACAAGGCCCAGATTTAACAGCATTAAAAAGTAAACTTTCTACATTCATAATTCTCTCATCTTAGGAGAACCTAGGCCATGTCCTATTAAAAAACATTTTTTGGTGTCCTCCCATCATTTTGGCCCCCCCATTCAGCTCTCTTGCAAAGATTACAATTGTCAATTGAGCATCTTCCCTTCCTACTGTATAATATAATATCCTTTTTTAATCTTAATTCTCTGCAATGTTATCCTTTCCAATGTTTGTCCTATGTATAAGTCTTAGTTGGGAATGTGTGGCAGAGAACCTCTCCATTGTGATTTGGGTGACCTTTAACTATAAGATACCATTAATCATAGCCATACAAATTTGTTTTCTTGAAAATAAAAAAAATGATAAAGTTAAATTATATGTACTTGTTAAAAATGGATCAAACAAAAATAATGTGTGAATAATCCTTAAAAGCATTTTAGAGTCTCATCAGTTGGGGAATGACTAAAGAAGTTATAGACTATGAATGAGATGGAGTACTACTGTTCTGTTAGAAATCATAAGTAGTTGGACTTTAGCAAAACCTGGAAAGGCTTGCAAGAACTGATGATGAGTAAAGTAAGCAGAACCAGGAGGACATTGTAAACAGCAGGAGTGCAATATGATCAGTTATAATGGACAGAGCTCTTTTCAGAATTTCAGTGATCAGTGACAATCTTGAGAAATCTGTTATGGAAAATGTCATCCAGATCCAGAGGAACAAAAGTAAGGGGTCTTAAAATTTCTTTTAGGCTTTTTTCTTTCTTTCTCATGGATTTCTCCCCTTAGATTTAATTCTTTTTTTGTTACCTGAGTAATATGGAAATATGTTAAACACAGATTGCATATGTGAAACCTATAAAAGATTGTTCACCACCATGGGGAATGGAGAGGAAAGGAAAAGTGGTAGAAAAATGCAAAACTCAAAAGCTTGGCAAAGGATAAATGTAGAAAAAAAATACGTCAGCATTTGGAAAAAATAAATTAAATAATTTTTTTAAAAAGCATTTTAAAAGATTGTTACTATAAAGAAGATCTTCTGAAGAATTAGAGGTATGCAAAAAATGGAATGAATGATTTTGGCAGATGGTGGCTTTACCCTCATTCAAGATTTTCAAGTGGAGTCTGGATAGCCACGTTTCAATGAAACTCCAGAGAGGATTATTTTAAATCATGTGCCCTGAAAGACTTCTTAGGCTTATTATGAGTTTGAGATTAAGCAATCCTGTGTAGCTGCCAAACTTTTATTTTTGTATCTTCATCGTAGTCATGTAAAATGAGAAACTGAATTAAATATTGCCTTAGGTTCTCTAAGATGTAACATTCTACAAGTCTATGCATTGCAAGTTTCCAACTGAGATTTAGCATTTAAAGTTAATTTACATATTTAGCAATGATTGAATTAACTGGTATAAATTATTGAATATGTGAATAAAGTACTTTTCTTACTCAGAGAGTTATTACCTCAGGATTCTTCTGGATATAATGTCCATCTGTTCTCTTAGAGGACAGCTGCATTACCACCTGACCTTTGATTTCATCTCAGACCAAATCAGACACCAATTTTAGTCATGTAACAAGTGCATGTGATCTAAGACTTGTTAGAATATATTTGTCTTTCTGCCTCAAAGGGTTTTCATTACCCCATTAATAGTCCTAATATGCTAGCACAAATCACTTTAGTCTTAAAAGTTTATACTCCTTACCCCATAGTTGTCAACAGTCATATAGTCTAAGATGATGATAATATTTTCCTTCATTCTTAAAGAGGACCATGATATCAGGGGAGGTGATGCCATGACAAGCAAGTTAATTGGATTTGAATAAGGGGAAGTTGTGCTGAGTCACTAGTCTCACTTTCTCCTACAGAATCATTTGAGTCTAGTGGACAGATATGAATCTGTATGACTGGAGATGGCCCTGGATTACAAGGCAAACAGGGTTAAGTGATCTGCCTAAAATCACACAGCTAGTAAGAATCAAATTTCTGAGGCTGGATTCAAACTCCTGTCCTCTTGACTCTAAGACCAGTGCTTCATACACTGTACCACCTAGCTGACATAAGAAGACTAATGATAAAAGGAAAGGTCCTATATAAACTCAAATATTTATAGTATCAGTTTTTGTTATAGTAAACAATTAAAAACAATGTATGTGACCACCAGCTGGTGAACAGTGAAACAGCTTGAGATGCAAAATTAATAATACATTATTAAAATAAAAGTTGAATATAAAGAATACAAAGAAGCCTTGAAACTCTTAGATGAACTGATGCCAAAGTAAAACAAGTGAACCTCCTGAAAAGGTGATTCACAATGCCTATAGAAACATAAATGGAAAGAATAGCAGGAAAATGAACAACCCACACTGAATACCATGTAATTAAATTGACTGATTTGACCCAAAGAAAGGATGTAAGAGCATCCTTCTCATTGTGTTCTTTGTAGAACTGAAAGCAATGGGTATGGAACAGTAAATCTGATGTTTTTTGCCATTAAAAAATCTTTATCATAAATTCTTGTTTCCTGGGAAAGAGAGAGAGATGAGGTATGTATGAGAATATAGATAATATAAAGTAAATATGTCAATATAAATTTAACCAAAAAGTAGAAAATATGAGCTGAGACAATTCAATTAAACTTCATGCACCTGCTCATTTGCAAACTTGTATTCACTTCCACTTCCAGTCCTGAGGAATCTTATCTCAATATATCCCTAATTTTTGATTTTATACCCCAGCTCATCCCTTCTGGTGTCATCTTTTAGTACCTAGTTGGTAGTCCACTAACATTTCTTAAAGTTGACTATATGATATAGGTCTATTGGCTTATGTTATCATTCTTGCTTTCCCTTTCAGAATTGTCTGCCTTTCCAAAAATGATGGCATCAGTTGACAATTCCAATAGTAAAATAATAATGTGCCTATTTCTCTACAGAATTGGAAATGCAACTTTTTATCTATAATTCCTAATTTAATATTAGTCTAAACATATATTTTTAATTTATCAGATACTTCAAATATTTTAGATGGTATTGAAGTTTTGAATATTTCTTCCTATATCTTTTTTTAAATATTTCTATGTTTTGAACATTTACTTATCAAGAAATGGCTCTCATTCCTAAATTTTCTTTCATTGAAGGTTATTGGATATAAGTGAGACAAATTATAAACCCTAGAGAGAGGGTTTCTGGGGATCACTGATTGCTAAAAAAATTGGAAAAGGAGGGTTCCTGACTGGTGAAAATCAACCCTGATTGGTGAACAATTAATAAGAGGGTGGACTTTAACATGAAAAGCTGAGGGCATAGTTTTCTGTTACCATTGCTGAAAATACAGCTTGATATGAGATTCAACTGCCTCCCACCATCTGGAAAAAGGAATTCATCTCTGCCAAGATCATTCTGGTTTTTTTTTTTCCTTCATTGAGCTGGGTTACCTTAAACTCCAAATGAGGGATACAAGGAAATTATTTTAATGTTTCAAGGCTAAAATTTGCATGAATAAGACTGTTGAAATGCTAAATGAAGATAAGGCCTTCTAGTCAGATGGGATTCTAACTAAGATCACAGAGTATGCGCCCAGAATTTTTGGACAATTTCATCTATCAGTCTAGTAATTAATTTTTTTCATTTTTTAAAATTACATGATTTCCTTATACTTAAAAGAAATGAATCACTTGAAGCATACTGATAGTATATTTTGCAAAAGCCTAAGTGGCCAAATATGATGTCACTTTTCAAGATATTGACATTTTTATCACATGCAAAAAAATTCTCATACAATTTATATTGAATAAGGCTTACCTCTGCAAATGTTTTGTGACTGGATTCATCAAATACCAATTTCTATTTTTATCCAATACCTGAGAGATTTGAAAGCATTATACTATAATTTCTATTCTGGAACCATAAGTATCCCCTTCTTCCTTCTATGGAGTCTTATTAATCTTCAGGTCTGTTTATTCCCCCTGTATGTATAATGGATCCTCATTAACTGTGAGTTTCATTTTGTGAATAAACCTACTTGCTAAATTTTATTTGTAACCTCTGAATCAATACTTATGAGCACTTTCACAGACTTCCACAGACATTCCACAGACATATATATATATATATATATATATATATATATATATATATACACACACACACACACACACACACACACACACACACACACACATACACAGCAATGAAACATTTGAGTCACTTAATGGGTACTTTCCCAGCTGTAGACAAACAAGGTGTTGTATTACAGCTTTTATATTTTAAACAAGAGTCCTTGACATGGACTATTTAGTGTAATATTTTCATATTTCTGTGATTTTTAGTGGTGATTTTAGAATGGTCCCCAAGCATAGTACGAAAGTGCTATCTATTGTTTCTAAATTCCCAAAAGGATTTGGTACGCCTTAATAGAAAACATAAGTTTGTCAGGTAAACTTTACATAGGCAAGAATTACTTTACTGTGACTGTGAGTTAAATATTAATGAATAAACAATATGGTACATTTAGGACAAAGAACAGGAAAATTGTCAATCTTTACTTGAGACCATTGTGGAAAACACTAAAATAAATATTGTTACCAGAGACTTGTGGGAACCTAACCCTAACTTCCCTCTAGGAACAATGATTCAATATTTGCTAATTCATTGTTCCTTATGACTTTGTAGAATGTAACTTCTAGAAGGACAAGAATATATTGTATTTCCTTCTATCGCAAGTTCATTGAACCTAAATATTTCCCTCTATCTTACATCCTCTATCCAATTATCTGCCACAAGTCATGTGTATTGGACCTCCACACTATGTCTTCCAACTGCCTTCACCACAGAGTCAGTTAGAAGACTAAAACAGCATTACTTTTATTTTATTTTTTCTTTTTTTTTAAAAAAAGGAAACTTTGCCCTTTTGAAGGTACTTAAAGCTTGATCAGTATCTTAATCACAAATTAGGAAATTTGCTGTACCCGATTAATTAAGGAGTCCTAAAACATTGTTATGTTTTTCTTAACTGAATTTCCAGGAGTTTGTTGTCATTTTTCATATGTTTTGATTGTAACTGACTCTTTGGGACCACTTCTGAGCTTGTCTTAGCAGAGAAACCGAAGTAGTTTTGTCATTTCCTTCTCCACTCATTTTTACAGCTGAGGGACATGAGACAAACAGGGTAATGGACTTGCCAAAAGTCACATAGCTAGGAAGTATCTAAGGTCAGAAATGAATTCAAGAAGAAGAGTCTATCTGACTCCAGGCAAACATGCTATTCACTGTGCCACCTTGCTGATCCATTTCCAGATAAGCAATGCAAAAGAACTAGTCCTTCCATTGTACTCCAAATAGATTTAAATTCCACTGAGTTTAGATAATGGAAAGCACATTTCCCCAAATCAAGCAAAATAAATATTCACTCCAGTATTTGTATATGGAGGAAAAAATAAATGTTTATTTCATGTATTTCCAGTTGGAGTCATCAACTCATTGTTATAAAGAATGCTCAATGAACTAAACAAGTTTTTATTTTCCTCTTTCACTCCAGTAAACTTTTGGATTCCATTTTGTCTGTAAAGTGTCTCATTGGAAATCTGTCCCTGGTAATACATGGAACTGGTCTCTAAACACCTAATTAACAAATTGATACAAGGTATTTGACCATCTTAAAAGTCTAGTATCTTCTACTCCATATCACCATTTTATTTTATTTTCAGTGTTCGGAAGAAAAGGATAGAATAATGACACCCTAGCACAGATAACGCAGTCTTTCTCACTTGGAGCATCATGCCAACCTTCCTGCCTCAAATCTTACCTTTCCAATCCAACCTCTTTAGCAGGGATGGGGAACCTTTTATTTTGTCAAGGATCATTTGGATTATAACATCATTCATAGTCAATATTTTATCAAACATTTAATTAATTCCCCCCCTAAAATCTGCTATATTTAGTGAAATTGGAGCCCCTTTTGTGGCTGCCCTGGCAATGCCACCCCAATATAGCCTGTGGGTCAGAGATTCCCCAAACTTGCTCTATAGTCTACAGTTACCAGAGCGATTTTCCTAAAGATAATGTAAAACATATAACCACTTTGGTCAGTATATTCTAGGATGGCCCTGCTTTCCTCTAGGAGCAAATGCAAACTTCTTTTCTTCATATTGAATGTTTCACAACCTAATTTTTCTGGTTTATTTTGTATAACATGTTTTCATTCATTTTTCAGGATACATGATATTGGATCCCCCATCTCAGACAAAACACAAATCAACAATCTGTCTATTATTTATTGTCTTGCTTGGGTTACAGGGACAACGTGTTTCTCAAAGTCACATAAGCTAGTATTAGAAGCATTACTTGAATCCAAGTATCCTAACTCCTGAGTCAATATATTTTATACCATAATACCTCACTCAGTACATATGATAAAGTGATGTGATTGAGACAAAATATATTTTCCATATTAAAATTTTACTTAAATGCACTTTTGAGATTAATTAATGTGGAAAGGGATATGTGAAAAAATAGGAGTTTTACAGACTATGTTATCAAACCTTGAAAGTGTTTGACTTAACAAATTATTTCCTACTTATCTTTCGGACTGCAAACTCTTTGAGGCTATGTTTTATTTTCAAACTGGCATAGCTTGTTTTTTTTTTTTGTCATATTTCACTGTCTTTCTCAACTTGATCTCACTCTCTTCCCTTTAATGTGGTCCTTCAAAGACTAAAGACAATCCCCAAATGTTAACAAATGATCCAATTCAAAAGGACATATGTCTTGTTAGCCAGACTCTCTTAGAAGACTTTTGTGCCTTAGATAAGACCAGGAGTGTTTTTGTTGTTAAATAAAGAACTACTCAAAAGCTAAAACAACCCTAAAATGTCACTCAGTGTGTCCCTGTTGGTTTTACTTGAAGAGAAATACGACTATATTGAGCTGTGGCATATGGTTTGGCATACTGCCCACTCTGGAGATGGCATAAGTGTCAGAAGCAAGATGGTAGCTATCAAATGAAAGTTTATTGTACTCAACCACTCTCAACAACTTCAGAGTTAGAAACATAGAAGTCAATTATATCCCATAGCCACTGTCAATCATAAAGTGATAACTGAATTGCAAAGAGTGTTTAGTATTTGCTGATTCTATCACAATGTAGTGTCTTATCTTGTGAAACTCATAGAGATCATAAATTTTGAACCCGGAAGAAAAATCAATAAAAGAAAGATGTTTCATGCATCCCTAAATTCAAGGGAGCTCAGCCATCTTATAGCTCAGATTTCAGAAATACCACTCATCCTGCTTTTTTCCAGGTTGTGTTGAGAATACAACAAAAACAGCCCTTATTCTCAAAGAACTAAGTCTAATATGAGAGTTGAAATGAAATCAACATTTATACATTTATATATATTATATATATATGTATATGTATATATATATATATATATATATATATATATATATATATCAGATATATTTATAGGACAAAATGAGGATAGTTTCAAAGGAAAGATTCTATGACTAAGAAGGATAGAGAAAGGCATCTTATAGAAGATAGAACTAAAGCTGAGATTTGAAAAAGTCTGGAAAGCTAGGAGCCTGAGACAAGAAAGGGGAGAGTTCCAGAGGAAAACCAGGAAAAGTGCTTGGAATCTGGAAATGGCCTGTTTATTATGAAGAAAATCAGAGAGGCCAGTGTCACTGGATCTTAAGGTATATTGTAGGATGTAAAGTATTAAAAGCCAGAAAAGATAGGAAGAAGCCCTTTTATGAAGATTTTCAAAGTGCATACAGAGTTTTGTATAGTTTAATATGATTCCAGAGGTAAAAAAGATCTTGGAATTTATTTATTGGATTTGGGTAAGAATAATGTGAAGGGAAAGACTTCTGGTTCGATTTATAGTTTAATGGATCCACTGTGAGGTCTGAAAGGAGGATAAACTAGGTTGGAGAAAGATTTGGGACAGAGTGACCAATGAGTTAGCTATTTAATGGTTCAGGTAAAAAGTGATCAAGGTCCACTGCAGATAATGGTATTGTCAGAAGAGAAAAGGAGAAGCACATAAAAGATATTATAAAAGAAAAAAAATTGTTGGATGACAATTAGAAATGGAAGGTGAAAATGTAAAGAGTTGAACATGATAACTAAGTTCCAAGGGGAACTGGAAAGATAGCTGTATCCTCAAAAGTAATAGGAAAGGGGTGGAGCCAAGATGGCAGCATGAAGGCAGGAATTTGCAAAAACCCATACCTCAAAAAGCTCCAAAAACCATCAAATTATGACTCTAGCCAAAATTTTCAGGGGCAGAACCCACAGAAAAAGTGAGTGATATAATTTCCAAGTCCAAGGCAACTTAGAAGTTTCACTGGAAAGGTCTGTTTCACCAGAATGGGGAAAGAGCCGTAGCACAGCAGCAGTGCAGCACAGCCAGTTGGATCAAACCAACTCCATCCTTCCAGGAATAGCTCCTGGGGCATCTTGGTCCCTAGGGACACCTAGATCAATGGCAGAGGGGCACAGTTTTGAGACCTCTGGGAACAGCTTGAAGGAGCAGGGAGAGAACTCTGCCATACCAGTGTGAGCAGGGAGCAGAGTGGCCTCAGAACAGCCCTCTGGTGAGAACATGCTGTGGGAATCAGCGAAGGCACCCAGCACTTCCAGAGCTCCTAGCCCACAGATGGTAAGGGTTTGGGGGAAACTGCAGAGGTTCCTCTGCTCTCCCTGAGGCAGAACACTGCTGCTTGCCCACACTCAGATTCAGGTTGCAGTTTGGGCTCCCATACTACCATAGCTGAATAGTCACTCTCCTCACAGCTCCAGGGCAGAGGGGAGATCCTGAGGTCATCCACATACCAGAAAACAGGCAAGAGAGCAGTAAAGCATCTCTCATAAGACCTTGGAGGAATTGAAGAACCTATGGGGTGTCCCAACCCCCCCCCCAAGCCTTGGAAGTGCAGCAAATCAGTCATAGGTTGAGGAAATGAGCAAACAACAGGAAAAGAAGAATCTGACCAAGGGCAATTATTTTAATCACATTGAGTATCAAAATACACACTCAGAAGATGACAAACTGGAAGCTTTTGTATCCAAAACCTCCAAGAGAAATAGAAAATGGGCTCAGGCAATAGAAGAGTTCAAAAAAAATTTGAAAAGCAATTAAGGAAGTAGAGAAAAATTTGAGAGGAGAAATGAAAGTGATGCAGATAAATCATGAAAACCAAACCAGCAGCTTAGTGAAAGAAATACAAAAAGTTGAAGAACATAACATGTTAAAAACCAGTTTATGTCAAATGGAAAAAAAAATATGCCAAAAGGCAAATGAGGAGAAGAATGCCTAAAAATTCAGAATTGGCCAAATGGAAAAGGAGATTTAAAAAGCTCTCTCAAGAAAACAATGCCTTCAAATGTAGAGTGGAGCTAAAGGAAGTTAATGACTTTGTGAGAAATCAGGAAGGAATAAAATAATACCAAAAGAATCCAAAATTAGAAGAAAATGTGAAATATTTCTTTGGAAAAACAACTGACCTCAAAAACAGATCCAGAAGACATAATTTAAAAATTGTTGGGCTACCTGAAAATCATGACCAGGAAAAGACCCTAGACTTCATTTTTCAAGAAATAATATAGCAAAATTGTCCTGAGATGCTAGAAACAGAGTGCAAAATAGAAATTTAGGGAACTCACTGATCACCTCCTGAAAGAGAAACCAAAAGAAAAACTCACAGGAATATTATAGCCAAATTCCAAAATTCCCAAATCAAATAGAAAATACTCCTGGAAACCAGCAATTCAACTACTGTGACTCTATAGTCAGGATTACACAGGATTTGTCAGTGTCTACATTAAGGGCTTGTAGGGCTTGGAATATGATATTCTAGAAGACAAAAGAGCTTGGATTACAACTGAGAATCAACTAGCCAGCACAACTGAATATCTTCTTTCAGGGGGAAAAGATGAACTTTCAATGAAAGAAGGGACTTTCAAACTTTCCTATTGAAATGACCAAAGCTTAGTAGAAAGCTTATCTCCATGTACCAGAATCAGGTGAAGCATAGAGGGGGTGGACAAGAAGGAATAACTATGAGAAATTGAATGATGCTGAACTGTCTGTATTCCTGCATGGGAAGAAGATACTCATAATTCATATAATTTCCTCATTTATAAGAGCAGTTAGAAGAAATATATATAGACAAGGCACAGGAAGGAGCCGATTATAATGATATATTATGGTATAAAGATGGAGTCAATGGGTGATAAAGGAAAGTACTGGGAGGAAGGGAAAGGAGAGGAAGACAGGGCTAAGATATTTCACATAAAAGAGTCAAGAAAAAATTTTCCAATGGATTGGCACAGAGGAAGGTGAGGGGGAATGAATGCGCTTTCATTCTCATCAGAAATGGCTCAGAGAGGAAATAACATAATCACTTAATAGGGAACAGAAATCTTTCGTACCTAGAGAAAAATGAGAGGAAATGGATGGGTTTAGGTGGAATTAGGGGAGAGAAGGGGGGAAAAGATTGACAGAACAGAGGGAAGATCATAGGAGAGGGTACTCAGGTACAACACACTTCTGAGCAGGAGGAGGACTAGAGTGGAAGAAAATAAGCTAGTAATAGCAACTGCGGTAAAAATATTGAAGCAGCTTCTCTGATGGACTTATGATAAAGAAGAAAACTCATCCCAGAGATAGACAGACTGAACACAGACTGAAGTAGACTTTTTTCCCTCTCTCATTATTTTTGTGGTCTCTATCTTTTTTTTTGGGGGGGGTTAATGTTTCCTCTCACAACAAGATTATTGTAATAATATAAAAGAAATAAACCAAGCTGTCACTCAAAAAAAAAAGAATTGAAAAGTTATGAAGAAGAGAGTGCAAGGGAGAAATGACAATGAATTCAGGTTTCATAATGATTTTAAAAGGTCTATTGGACATTCAGTTCAAGATGCTTAAAAAGTAGTTGGAGATTCAGAGCCAGACAAATAGATCTTATGATCATTTGTGTAGAAATGATAGAATCATGGAAAATTATGAGCTGAGGAATAAAATATTTTACAAAAAAAGAAGAGGACCCAGGACAGAAACATCTGGAACACCTGTGGTTGGCAGAAATGTCTGAAAAAAAGATTTAACCAAAAAAGTCTCAAAAATGATCAGAGAAGTAGGAGGAAAACCAGGAAAGAGCAGTATCACAAAAATCTCAGAGAAGAGTGATTCATAGAGAAGTGGGATGATCAACAGGTCAAATCCTGTAGAAAGGCTATAGGGATGAAGATTAAGAAAAGGTCAATTCATTTGTCAATTAAAAGGGAAAAAAACACATAATGAATTGAAGGGAGAATATTTAAAAATTATGAAATGAAAATCAAAAATGAAGTAAAAGATAAATAAAAATAAAAACAAAAAATAATGCAAAAACAACAACTTCTGAAACATCAAGCATTTTATAAGTCTTCAATAAAAGCCTAGAAACTCAGGCATATAAATAATCACAGATGTCCCTAAAGCAAAAAAGAAAAAGGTTATAAATCTTCAAAGAGAATATAAAAGTCTCTTAAATATTTTAAGACAAAAGAAATTGGCCCAATGTCTCATGAAATGCTGAATCCTATGGAACCCCAAGAGAGTAAGAACAATAGCAAGAAAGGCAAGAAAGATTCAAAAAATGAAATAAAACCTATAATTAAAGAAATTAGGAATGAATATGGATGAGATTTTAGTCCTTGATCAACAATTTTAAAATACATTCAGCGGATTAGGAAAAAACACAACCATGGCAAGATGTGAACAGAAAAATTGAGGAGTAAAACCCAGTGAATGAAAAGTAAAAGGAAACAATCTTAAAAGTGAACAGGTTATAGAGATTATGCTTGAAGCATATTCAAAGGCTTAAAATGCAAAGAGCACAACATATTTTTGGTATTAAATAAAATATATTTTATAAGGTAACTAATATGAAATAGCAAACTAATTCTAAAATGACTTAATACATCCAAGATTAAAAAGATACAATTAAAAACATCTGTGACTTTAAAATACTAAGGTTCTCCTAAAGATTCAACAAAGTTGAAGGGATGGGATTACATGAGGAGCAAGCATAAGGCAAAGAGGACAGTTTAAGACATCTTCATCACAATCTCCTCTCCCTTCTTTGCATAAATTGGGGAATCTGTGGCTGCAGAACTTTGAAGACATCATACTCTTTCATTATGTGGGTTGGCTTTGCAGACTTGGTTTTTTCCACTATTTTTTTTCTTTGTTATAAAGAACAACTCTTGGGAAGGGGAAGAAAGGCAAAGACCATTTTGGGGAATTAAAGTAATGGAAGTGCAGAATATATCAATAAAAAAATAACTTTATTCAAAAGAAAAGCTTGCCAGTATATCTGAGAAAAATAACTTTTACTTTTAAATATAGGAGAGTCTCATCTAAAGATAGGAAACAACATTTAAATAAAAGATTTCAAGTGTGCCATTTACCTACTGGAATTATTCCAATTGAGTCTCATGACTACCAAGAAAGGTACGTACTGTAAATATCCCCATTGTTCAGATAAGTACCCTGAAATTTAAGAAGGTTCAGAGATACTATTATGGTTAAGCAACCAGGAATAAGAATTTGAACTCAGGTATTACTACTTCCCCATTTAAGAAAGCATTTATTCACTGTGTCATGCTAATATCAATAAAATAAGCATCTACACAATCTTTAAGCAAATACATTCTGCTAAAATATTAATAGTAATATCCTAAATGTTCCCAGGGAGCTAGGTGATACAGTAGCTGGAGTATTAGGCCTGGTGCCAGGAAGACCTGAGTTCAAATCTAGCCTCAGATGCTAGCTGTGATCCTGGATTTGTCACTTAACCCTTTTCCCCCCAATTCCTCATCTGTAAATGAGCTGGAGAAGGAAATGACAAGCCACTCCAGTATCTTTTTCAAGAAATCCCCAAATGGTGTCATGAAGAAATGAACAGAACTGAAAATCATTTGAAAAACAATGAACTAATCATTCCATATTGTCAAAATTGCATCCAGTATTGTGCCAATACTGGAGGGGGTGAAGAGATGACAGAGAAAAACAGGCAATGTTATTTTACCTTACATTAAAGAGTAATAAAGACATGTGGTTTGGGGACCTTATAAGAATAATTAAGCAAGATGCCTTCGGTGGGTTTCTTTTTGAAATATGAAACTTGGAAGGAAACCAGTAGAGGGATGAGGTATTGCCATATTTAACTATCAGAGGATGAAAGAATCTAGATACAGGGGTTTCAAAGCCCATTTATTCCAACAACCCGATTAAACAAGGTTCAGAAAGATCGAGTAACTTCTACAAGGTTCCACAAGTATTAGAAACAGAATTTAAAGCTAAATCTTTTCACTTCAGGGAGTCATAGAATTTTAGAGTTGTAAGGGGCCTCAGCAAATATATTGTTTAAGCCATAGATGAAAACAATCCCTACCATAGTCTATATCAACAGTGGCCATACAACCACCCAAACTCTGCTTAAAGCCTTTCAAGAAGAGGGAACTCATACTCTCCCAAGACAACTCATCCCATTCATATCCAGATGATTGTAAATCTGGTATTGTCCTCAAGAGGAATAGGGAAGTTAAGCAAAGAACAAGGAAAGATAGAAGATTGGGAGGAAAAGGTAAAGTAGTTTAGTGCATATTTTTCATTGTTATTGTGAGGACCAAATGAGTTAATATTTGCAAAATAGCACAATGTCTCACAAAGTGGACAATCAATACTTGTTTCCTTCCTATTAAAAAAAAAAAAAGATAGCCCATCTCACTTTTGAACATCTGTGGATAGAACTTTTAGTCCTTGTCTTCCTCACCCTTCAATCAAATCCCAGTTGGTCTTTTGGCAATGACTAGACTTTGTGCATGGTACTATCCTGTGGAGCCAAAGGGAACAAATGCAGCCTCTCCTTCACCTGTATTCCTTTAAAGATCTGAAGAAAGTTCTCATCCCTTTACCTATGTCCTAGATGTTCTTTTCCCTTTACAATAGTACCTCCTCAAACTTTGTACTTCCTACCAAGGTTGTCTACTTCTCTGGACTGTTAAGATTTCATGTAATGTCATATTGTATTATCATTTCATTTGTCATATAAAATCCTTCTATGTCATCCTATAGTTGTGAGCAGAAAAACCCATACAAGAAAAATTGTAAAACTCAAAACGCTGTAAAATATTATTGGTAAAACTACCATTACATGGGGTTGGAAAAACAAATAAATAAAATATTTAAAATTTTAAAAAATAAAAGAAAAACCCATACAGAACCCAAATGAGAGCTTGTGCTTATTTTAGAGAGAGCAGGATAGAGGGAAGAGGGGAGGAAACTATAATTGTCCTCAAAGACTTGAAGAGCTGTCAAGGGAGGAAAATGTTAGGATTGCTTTGTGTAGTCCATGAGAGTTGACCAAGGACCAATGGAAGAAAGTTATAGGGAAAATTTCAGAAAAATAAAATATTAATTTCCTAATTTTTAAGATTCATGATGGAATATACCATGTTCCTAAGGCAGTGAAATCCACAAAACCTTTTGCTATTTAGCCATTTTCAATCATTTCATGACCTCAATTGGGGTTTTCTTGGCAAAAATACCAGAGTGATTTATCATTTGCTTCCTGAGCTCATTTTACAGATGAGAAACTGAGGAACATAGGGTTAAGTGACTTGTCCAGTTAGTAAATGTCAAAGGTCAGGTTTTGAACTCATGAAGATGATTCTTTTTGACTCTAGGTCCAACACTATTCACTGCCCAGCCAATACCCCTGGAGTTCAGCAATATTTGAAAAAACACTTTTCAGTTAGGTCATGTAGTACAACTAAATGGCAAAAAAGAATGCAAGTCCTGGAAGAAGAAAGACCTACTTTCCTGAGTTCAAATTTGATCTCAGATGTGGCTCTGTACAAGTCATTTAATCCTATTTGCCTCAGTTTCTTCAATTATAAAATGAATTGTAAATGAAATTGTAAAACATTCCAAGATGTTTGCCAAGGAAATCATAAATTGGCTCACAAATTATCAGAAACAACAGAAAATGACTAAACAATAAAACCTGAATTGTTCAGTGGTTGGACAGGATGACTTCAAAGATAGCTTTTAATTCTGAGGAAGGAGGAGAGATGAAGAGTTCTGACAATCCAACAAAGTTAGTGGGGACAAACCTCATTAATATCTAGGGTTCCAGTGGATCATCTGTTAAAATTATTGGCCCCAACTTCCACTGATAGTCATATATCTCTCTATTAACATTTTTATGCCATTTCTGTATGATTATTACATTTTCTTATATCTACCATGCATTTGGATGATATGAAAATTTAATTCTTTATATTCCATCATTTGTGGTTCCATTACAACATAGCTCAATATTTTTTTAATTTAAAAAATTGAAATCATTTATTAAAGCTAATGCATGAAAAGTTTTGGATAATATTAAATCTCTGAAAATGTGAGCTTTCTGAATGAATTCTGATATCAGCTGATATTTCTTTTTATCATTTATTTAAATTAATTCCCCCAAGCATAAAAGTACCTGGAGGAGTGGTAGAGTTTTTCCTTTTCTCTTTTAGCAATGTCATCACTTGAAATAGAGCAAGAGCTCCATAAATGTTTATTGAATAGAATTTGAAGGAAGTTCTATTTTTATTACTATATAAATGTGAAAAACAATTCAGAAGCAAAATTCTAGAATCCTGTATTGCAGCCTCAAGCAGCACTGATCCACTCCTCTCCCCATTGTAGAGATGTGCCTGTGTTTTCTGTTACATTGCATGAACATTGCATATTCTGTTACTCTACATAATTACCATCTTCATTATGTGCTTGGCAGCTCAGATTATTCTGCCTTTCTACCTAAGATCCTGAATTTATTTCCTTGATTGCTTCCTCAAAATACAAAAAGAATAATAATCAGTGCATTTTGTTGTAGATTGCATAGTAAACAATTCATTTCATGGAAAGTATACCTATCATTACAAGCTCTCATAGGGCCTTAGAGTCATTCTAGGGTACATGGAATATCTTATTGTTGTGGATTTTTTTTGCCACTTTCCAATTTATGCCCTCTGTGATTTCAGAACAGAAAAAAACACTCACCTTTAGGACTCAAAAGTACTTATTACAGCATGTTATGGTGAGAAAGAAAAATGGTGGCCGTGACCTGGACTTCTAGAAGATGTCAGCTTTCCTATTTTATTTAGGGTGCTCCAGATGAGGTGTTAGACACTACATGGGCACAAGGGACATAACTAATGAAAAAAATCAATAGCTAGTTATTCTTGAAAGGTCACGTAGAACTAAAGAAATATATAAAATGTCAAAATGCACTTGAAATGCACTATAGTGATCCAAAGGAATTGACATAATTTAAGGCTTGAAACACAAAACCCCTGAAGTGTTGCAGTAAATAGGGGAATTATTCCCAGGAAGGAAGCTACTCCCCATTATGATCTAAAATTCAATAAAATGTAAAGCATTTTGGAGAAAACAACACAGTTCATTACTTAATGTAAGGATAGCATCTGAGAGGAGTATGGATTAGGAAGACAGATTATATGTAAAAGATCAAATAGGAGGTTATTGTAATTGTCTTTTTGAAATATGCATAGGACTCAAACTAGGAAGCAGTAGAAATCCACTTTTGAGACTTCAAAGAAAGTCATTGTATCTAGAATAGGATCTGACCCTAAAATCTACTCTTCTTCGTAATATGGTCTACCAAATCATATGAGAGATGTGAACAATTCTAAAATGGACAGGTTCTTTTTTGAAGGTGGGCACATGATTATGACAATTGATAAATTTTGAAAAGATTCTTTCCCATTGCTGACATCTCAAATGGAAATTTAGGAGAGATCTTGCTCCAACATTCCTTCAAATGTCCTCTTCCATTTTCCTCTTTTCATTGCATTCTGAACCACCCTCAATTCTGTGGGAGAGAAAGCAGATTATCTACCTCACTCTCAATCTTAGACCAATTTTCCACCTCTTCAGCACCCCTTCCCCACCTCCTTGAATCAATCCAATTTTTGTATAGCATATAAGGCTGACTATACCACTTAGATTGTTAGGAAGTCTATATTTATAATTCTGATAAAATAGAGAACCATCAGACCTCAGCATCTGTCCTGAAACTCCTTGCTTCTATCTCTTTCACTAGGAGTACTGAAAGTCAATGACTTCCTAATGTTCAATATGTATTCTCAGGTCTTAACAAAGGGCTTGGGACATAGTAAATTTAATTTAATTCAGTCATATTTCATTCATATTTCATCCATAATCTTTTCATTAATATTAACTGAGAGCTTCCACAAAGATCCATTTTTCCCTAGTGACAAACAACACAGTGAAGAAGAATGGTGATGACCAAAATGATCTAGACCATATATGATTTTAGCTCTCCTATATTATTATAGGTCGCTCCAGACTGACTATCAAATGTAAGCTACATCAATGTTGACAATTTTATCTCCCTAATTCATAAATGCTTGACCTGTAAAATGATGCAAAATAGGTAGCTGATGGGGTCTAGACTTCTAAATCAATAGTTTATAAATGGGGATAATTGATTCCTAATCAGAGATGGAGTACTCTAAAAAATCTGCTAAACTATATTTGCCAGAAATTTGATGAAAATAAAAATTATAATATTTATAATGGCTTCTAATGGCCTAGCAGTATACCAAGTTCTTTATAAATGCTATCTCATTTGCTCTTCACAATAATCAAAGCAGGTAAGTAAGTATTATTATTATGATCTCAAATTTACAGTTGTCAATAGAGATTAAGTAATTTTCTTCAGTTCACACAGCTAGTAAAATATTTGAGGAAGCCTGGGAACTCAGGTCTTCCTGACTCCAGACTTAACACTTTGCCCATTTCTCTACTTAGCTACCTCACGCTGAAATGACCTTTAAGTGAAAAGCAAAAGAGCAGGAAAGAACTGTGTGTGTCTATGTTTGTGTGTGTGTGTGTGTGTATACACACATACACATATGTATGTATGTATAGATTCCATATTCATGGAAGGAAAATAAGAGTAGATATGCTCATAAATTCAGAAAAAAAATGCAAGAGGAGTCTTGGTAAAATCCATGACCTTCAAAGTCTATATACAAATGCTTAATATGTATCAAGATAGAGCATAGAGAGATTCTAATGCAAGAAACAAACTTTGATGTCATGAGTATCACTAAGAATTGATGATATGGGGTGGATATATTTATTTAAGAGAAATAGAATAAGCAAAAGGGGGCATGAGGACAGAATCAGGCATTAAAAATAAATTCATATAATGAAATATAGGAACAAAAATGTAATAATTTTTTTTTTAAAAAAATCCAAGAAAGAAGAAACAGAAGAGGTTTTGTCAGGAGCATATATTTTAGACCACCTGGATAGTAAGAGGAAATAAATGAGTTGGAAATAGAAAACAAATCTGTCAGAAAAAAAATGAAATGATACTGATGGGAACTTCAGCTATTCAGAAATAAGCTATAACTTGTTCTCATCAAGGTAAAATTTGTTTCAGTGATCATTTTAAATCTCAACAGATGTAGAAAACAAAAAGAAGAAATTCTACTCACGATCAAATTCTCAATAAGAGGAAAGAGGTAGTTGTTAGAATGAAATCATAGTCATCCTAAGGGAAGTGATTGCTGCTTTAAAATTTTATGATAAAAAAGAAGAAATCTTAGAATAGTTAAATATGTACCATAGATAATAAGAAAGTTTATTTCAGAATGTCCAGAAGGTAGGATCTCATGAATGCAGAGAGAATCAGTCATAAAACTTAGAAATGAAACTCCACAAAAAGAGAAGTTACTTCAATGTGTAAAAAAAAAGATGGGGGGGGTTGTCTCAAGAGCCCAATATAGATGCATAGAAAACTCGATAACCACCATATAGTTCATAAAAGAAATGCACAAAAGATAGAAGGAAGGTCATGATAAAATGAATATGAGTAATACCAAACTGTATAATGTCAGAAAAAGATAAATATCAGAATAAACTGAAAGTAGCATGAGACATTAAGGACAACAAAAGAAGTTTTTACAGAAATTGGGAGCAAAAAGAGGATTCATAAAGTGATTGGAATTTTGAGGAAGACAGGACAGTGCTAACTTAAAATAGAAAGAAAGGAGAGGTTTCCAATTCTTATTATACTTCTGTTTTCTCTAGCAAAGACAAAACAACAGGACAATAACGGCTAACTGGGAATTGATGCCCAAGATGATCAGAAGACAATAATAAATTAAAAAATATTTATTAAGTGCTGTACCAAGTATTGTGCTGGAGTGGAAAGAGAAATGAAAATAGCATGATAGAACATAAACTCAAGGAAGCACATAAACTCATTTGTTAATTGGGGAAAGAAGTGTATATATATATATATATATATATATATATATATATATATATATGCACAGTGAGCTTGTTGTTGCAAAGGTTCATAGGATACACCAGCAAGTCAAATGACAGTGTCTGGTAGTCTGAAATGTATAGCTGCAAAGATGGTTCAAAAAGACATAAAGACATAGTGGCAGAAGAAAGGTTAAGGCAAGCTAGCTCTCCATCTCCCTAGAATGAGACTCTCATCTATCTCACAGAGTGGTAAGTAACCATGACATTCTTCTTGCTTGACCTCCCTGCATGGCCCAGGAATCAGCGAAGAGTAAAAGGAAGGAATAGGAAAATCAAGACAGAAGTTGGCTTCAATAAATCCACTTGTTCCTAATGAACTATTTCCTCAGTTAATGAAAGAACTGGTCATTGTCATTGTTGAATCTCCAACAGCAGTATTAGAAAAAATGGTAGAAAAAAGGACAGACAACATGAGGTTGAAGATGGGCCAATGTTGACCTGATTATTTTTTAAAGAGAATACTTAATAAACCATAGGTCAATGAGCTTGACTTTGAATCCTGGGAAAAGTCTGAACAGTTAATTAAAGAGTGAGTGTTTGTGAAAAGAATTAAAGATTACAAAGTAAATATTACATACATTGTTACATTGGGAATATATATCTTTTTGACAAGGTGACTAATCTGATAGATTTTGAGAGTGGTGTAAGTATAGTTTACCCAAATTGGAAAAAGGAGACAATTTTCAATAAAATAGCTCATAAAATTCATGTTGAGTAGGTGGAGAGATATGAATTTGATTAAAATATAATTAGTGGGTTTCTGAAATGGTTGAAGGTGTGATTCAAAATGTAATTGTTAATTATCATTGCCAATGTGCCAAGAAGTCTCTAGGGGAGACATCCTGGTAATTGGGTTTAGCTATCAATTACTTAGATTAAGAAGGGATTATTTTACAGGATTAAGAAGGTGAAGGTCCCATTATACTTTGCATTTATCAGATTTCATCAAAAGGATGATGTTTAGTTTTGTGAACCTTGGTTTTGCAAGAATATTGATAAGCTGGAAGGTATTCATAGGATGCTAATTAAAATGAAAAAAGAACATGAGTTCATGTCACAATATGATTGGTTAAATGAACTAGGGATATTTAACTTGGAGAAGAGAAGATTCAAATGCAACTTGATAAACTATGCACATGCATAATGGATTGTAATTTGAAGAAGAAACAAGACTTCTGTTCGACCCCAGAGTTGGATAGAGTGAAAAGAATATTGGCTCCATAGTCAAAGAACTAGGTTTATAATTCTGCCTCCCTAGGTCTCAATTTCCTCAACTGTAAAATGAGAAAGGAGGTGACTATACAGCTTCTGAGGTCTCTTTCAGCTCTCAATCAATAGCCATTAGTAGAAATTTTAAATAAGCAAATTTTATCTTTATTTTATGGGGGGGTGGAGAAAATAATTTCATAGCCATAAGAGTTATTCCATAAGTTTGGATTTTTCACTCCTTGGAGTTCTTCTTTTAGAGACTAGATAAGTAAGCATCAAGTATCTTAGAGTAGAGGTTCCTTTCTGGCATCAGTTGGAGTAGGCAGCTTCTCATCCTCAAATTTGGTGATTATGTGCTTGTCCAAGAAGATTGGATTAAATGACCTCTAAAGTACCCTTTTTTATTTAAATGTATGTTCTTAGGATCAATTTTCATATTAGAATATTGAAAATAATTTATTGTAAATTAGAGCATTTATATCTATATTACATTTATATATATTACATTCCTATCTGAATATAATTTATATCTGTATTACAGACGATTGTAATATTTCAGTAGATTTCTTTAAGGCTATCAGTTACTCTCTTTGATATATGAAAAATCTATGTACCCACTATGAAAAAAGGAGAATTCTCTTTGACCAAACAGTCTGATAATTTGTATCAAGACAGGTGAGTCTTCAAGAAGGATACTGAGGTCATGAAGATGAATACTTTTATTTTACAAATAAGGAAAATGTGACCCAGAAGATGACTGACTGACTCCTCTAAGGTCTCAAAGATAGTAAACTGCAGAGATTGTATTCAAACCTATGTTCTTTGACTTTGACTGCAAATACAATATTTCTTTCACTTTTTTGCATTGGCTCCTTTTACGTCTACAAAGGCCGGAGCGTATATATGTAAAATGGGAAGAATAATAATACCACTTATCCTGCAAGATTATTTTAAGAATACAATCAGATAATATTGGCAAAAATGCATTGTAAAAATAAAGGGCTATATAAATGTTTACCATAACTTTTCTTTGCTATCTTTGTAGTCTCTAGAATGGGAAAGGTAATTGCACTTCAGCAGGAACCAGGAAGTCAAGGATAAAACTTGAGTCTCAAGGAGGTAAAATAACCAGCCCAGAATCACATAGTTCAATAATAAATGGAGGGCCACAAATGGCATTTTGAACCCATGTCTTCCAGACTACAAGTTGAGTATATTATTCATTACACATTACATAGCAAACAAATGGCCTGCTGCTGCCGCCTGCCGTCTATAGAACTACATGAAAATTAATTAGGAAATATTTCAGAAAGTATTTTAAAATACAATAAAATGTAGATCATGTGGTTTTCTAAGTCAATATGTGGGCTGTAGGGACATTTATGTACCATTTCCTTGCCTCAATTTTCTATTTGAGTCTGATACCACTGCAGTACAGCACATTGTCTCACAAAATAACAATAAATCATCTGCCTCAAATGTATATAAATCTTTTAAAGTCTTTTTTCTATTGTCAACCCATACCTACTATTGAAGAAATAATTATTTTGCATAGCTGGGATTTATTGCACACAAGATGAACTCAATAAATATTTGTTGAATTGAACAGATACTTCTCCCCTTGCAATTTTTTGAGTTATCAAGTGGCTACCTAATTCTAATATTGAAGAATTCAGTAAAAAAAGTCTATCTTCCACCTATGCTTACTCTTCATGTTATTATATACTTTTTGTAATGGCTCTTCTCAGCATTTATCTTTCCTAACTGCTTTGCCATCTCTATTATATCTCTCTTGAGGCTTGTCAACTAAAATTACATTCAGATTCAGGTTTCTAAAAGCAGGTGCATTAAAACTTTTTCTTTGCAAGAATATACCAACATGGTTTAATTTCTGTTTAAGCATTTGCCAATAATGAACAAGAAGAATGTTGGGGAGAGAAAGAAAGAATTCATGGCAATGGCCAATTCAGAATTAGGGCAGAGTACAGATAGCTGTAAAATGGGGATAATAACAGCACCTATCTTACAATATTATTCTAAGAATCCAATGAGATAATATTGACAAAAATTGCTTTGTAACCATAAACAGCTAAATAAATGCTTGCTGTAAGTATTCAGAGTGATCTTTGATATGCAAATTTATGAAGAATCTAAGTTTCCAGTAGGATATGAAAGTCAGAAATGATCTCCTGCAACAGCAAGAAAGTATGACTTCATCTGTGCACTGGACAATGTGGGTGAGTTTGCAACAACCTTTCAGAATCCAGGAATACAAGTACAATCCTAGCAACCTTGAAGCCACTGAGGCAAAAGCTTGCCGCTAAGAAGTTTCTGAAAATTACCAATAAAAAAAGATTGATTATAGGAAAGGTTTATTGTTCTTCAGTCCAACAGTTAATAACCTGCACTTCGTCCCACAACAAACATGGGTAGTAAAAATAGTTGTCCTCCCTCTTGTGAGTTTACAACTAACTATATTAAAAAGATCAGTTGTCAAGATTGAAGGAATGATGGACAGTTGAATGACAAGGTAGTGGGTGGCAAACAGCAAGGGTAGAGAAGAGAGACAGACAGAAAATGACAGACATAGATAGAGTCTAGACGGAGCTAGACAGACACCAATATTAAGAATCCAGAGGCAGAGAACTACAGAGAGAGAGAGAGAGAGAGAGAGAGAGAGAGAGAGAGAGAGAGAGAGAGAGAGCAGAGAGAGCAGAGAAACCAACTGAGATAAAGTGATAGACAAATAGAGAAGATGGACAAGAGATGTAGGTTATAGAGATAGAAAGGTAGATGAGAAAGGAGGGTAATTGAGATAAAAAGAGAGAAAGAGGGAGGGAAAGGTGGGAGCATGCCAGGGGCTTTAAAACTCTTTCCTTTCTCACCTCTACCTCCAGGCTTTTTTTAAGTCTCAGCTGAAATCCCACCTTCTGAAAGAAGTCTTTCCCAATCTTTCCTAATACTAATGCTTTCTGTCTCTTATTAACTCCAATTTAATCTGTGTATATAGCTTCTTGTTGTTTCAACATGGCTGTTTACATGCTAACTTACTCAAAAGAGAAGTGATAGCTGGAACTCTGTCTTATGTCCTTGATTGTATGTTAAGTGCTTAGAACATAGTAGATTATTTTTTTGTTTCGTTTTTAGGCTTTTGCAAGGCAGTGGGGTTAAGTGGCTCGCCCAAGGCCACACAGCTAAGTAATTATTAAGTGTCTGAAATCACATTTGAACTCAGATACTCCTGACTCCAGGGACGGTGCTTTATCCACTGTGCCACCTAGCCGCCCTGACATAATGAATGTTAGTTGGCTTACAGATAGATGAAGAAAGAAAGAAAGAGAGAGAGAGAGAGAGAGAGAGAGAGAGAGAGAGAGAGAGAGCAAAAGAAAAAGAGTAAAAGATAATATAAAAATACCATGAGAAATTAATGTGTAAATGGTATAAATTATATATATAAATATATATATATATATATATATATATATATATATATATATATATATGTATATGCATGTGCTTGAGTATATCTGGGACAAATACTAGTTTGAGGGGATGAGAGTGAGTCAAACGAGATTAAGAGACTTGCTCACAGTCACAACAGTTAATAAGTCTTAAGTGTTTAAGGCTAAATTTGAACTGAGCTCCTTTGTACTACAGGGTTGGTGCCATCTAGCTGTCACAAGTACTACTAGTGTCAGTCTTTTTTTAAATTCTTTTTTAGATTTTTGCAAGGCAAATGGGGTTAAGTGGCTTGCCCAAGGCCACACAGCTAGGTAATTATTAAGTGTCTGAGACTGGATTTGAACCCAGATACTCCTGACTTTATCCACTATGCCACCTAGCTGCCCCACTAGTGTCAGTCTTAACAGAAAGAAGATAGCCTGGGCTAGTGAGTTGCATGTAGGAAGCTGTATAATATCTTTAATGATTATAAGCTGCTTCTTTGACAGGAATAAGAAGAGCAATAATATTTTCAGACAATCTGCTCCTCCAATGATGGTTTGGAGTTCTACTGTTTTTGAGAAATTAATGTTGTGCAGAACCCAATGGAAAATGGATGATGATCCCAGGTGGAACAAATAGTTAAGTAGATAACAAATAGTTAAGTAGATCACACTTATACTGATAGAATATGTTCAATATGTGATATAAGAATAATGTCGGAGAAATGATATGGCCAACCTCAGCATCTCATGGATACCTTGAAAAATAAAAAGACTTAGAGAAAGTCCACAAAGAGACACTAGGTGGAAGACATAGTGGATCAATTCACTGCATGAGAAGGCTTGTGTGGTTACAATCTGAATCTAAAAGAAAAAAAAAAGGAAAGAATACCCTCTGGAATGAGATGACAGACTAATCAGGCTATTAAAGTTTTATAAGGCAGTTGAATAAGTTCTAAGGCAGTTTAAGTAGTTCAAATCCATAGAGTGATGGACCTGGAGGTAGAAAGACATAAGTTCAAATATATCCCGTATCACTTTCTAGCTATGACCCTGGGAAAGTCACAATCTTTTTCTGTCTCAGTTTTCTCATCTCTAAAATGGGAGTCATAATACAATTTTGTTTTATGACTAAAACAAAACATTCATGAAGTTGTAGACAACCTTAAACGTATTATTGTTGCTAAGGTTATAATCATTAATTGTAATTATAGTTTTCCCATTGAAAATTATGATTTGAGTGAAAACAATAAAGTCTAAGGATATCCAGACTCAGTCAAGGAAAATATTCTTAAATTTATATTACAAGAAAGTTAAAATAAAAGAAATCAAGCACAGAAATAGATAGCCCCAAAGTAAAGACCCTTGGATTCTCATTATTTAATGTATATGTATATATTCATTCTCAGTTCTACAGATCCAGATGCTTTTGCTTAGTATTTAAATTTTTTCATATGTCATGAAACATCTCAAGGTCATTTAAATTAATAGCAACTTCCCATCAGCAGTGACTTACTGACTAGAAAGCTTTCATTTACATATCAAGGCTCAGATATCTATTGCAAGTCCACAGAAAAGGTCAGAGTCTGAAGCTAAGGCCATCAATCCTGTTTTGAATATGAAGGGTAGGTTCTTGCCCTCTATTTGATATCAGAAAAATCTAATCGGATTTTCACATAGGGTCATAGATGTAGATCCAGAAAATGCCTTAGAGGTCATCTAGTCCAACCTTCTTGTTTTACAGGGGAGGAAAGTAAGGTCCAGAGAAATTGAGTTACTTATTATGGGCACAATGGTAGTAAGTGGCAAAGGCAGGGTTCAGTTTGGGACAGACTAACACTTCAGGGCTTTCTCTATTATATATCAGCATACATGACTTTTCTTGGTGATCTCATTTAATTTTGAAGATTTTACATGAAAAAAGAAAAGGTCACTTCAGTGGGTCTCCCTCCTTCCCTTTTGTAAGCAGTCATTTTTTCCATTAATATAAAAAGGTGAAATGTTTTGACAGCATTAATCACCTTGGCTCTAAACATTTCTCACTTGTCACCCCACCTGCCTCCATCTTAACTTAAAGGCTTTCATTTAGCTAAGTACCAAGCTAGTTTCACATGTTCAGGCTCACTTTATTACCTATTAATTGTTTGTTGAGCAAGAAGCAATTTCCTACTTATGCCTCAAGTTGTTAATTAGTTTGATACCTTGTCTTCCTGTCACCTAGGCTTGATACACAATCTATTAGATTAAAGAGTTGTTAATTGGCTGATACTTTTTGTAGAAGTTTCACCAGAGCAAAGGTAGCAAGGAAAGAGTCCTTCCTTTGATCATACTTGTTGTCTAAAATAACAAATAAAAAATATTCTCACAAAGTAGAACGAACCAGAAAGGCTATTGGATTTATCAGAATCCTGAAAGTTTGATCTGAGATCCTTCGTTAAATGAATTGAGTGACCTTCAGAAATAATAAAACTCACATTTCTAAGGTAATTGAAGGGTTAAAAAAATTTATCTTAGAAAATTTTGCAGTAGATAGAGTGGTAAATATCGAGCAAGAAAGAGAGGTTTTAATTCTGCCTCAGAAACTATCTAAATATAATGTAAAACAAGTGAGGTGGACTAGGAAGTCTCTATATATGGATCTAAGAACTCTTTCAATATACATATATACTCATGCATGTATATCATATATAGGATTATATTCATGTGTTTATTATATATATATGTATTTATATATGAATATATAAATATACATAGAGCTGTATACAATCATATCTATGCATACCTATATCTATATATAAAACTAAAAATAGAATTGTACCAGAGGTACAAAAGTTGGAATACACATCCTTGAACTCCAAGTTCAGCTTTCTTGCCATGATAACATATTGGCCAAAGGACTTTGAAACACAGGAATACAAAATGAGATGAATTAATAAACTGTATTTATATGAGGACTATAAAGAATGTTAAATAGATTGTGAGTGAGATGATAACAATATATTATCTTTTGAATGTATCATATCATCATGCTAGGTGGCTTATAACAATATTTCCTTCTCTCCAAGCAGTGATTTCTCAACTCTTTCTGAATTATGGATGCATTGAACAGTTTGGAGAAAATTATGGACTCATTCTCAAATAATTTTGTTCAGTGCAAACAATAAACGGTATGGGATTATTTCAAAGTTATTTCAATTATTTCAAAATATGGTCATTAATTTCTTAAGTACATAGTCCCCAGGTTAAGAATTCCTACAATATTTCCAATCAAGCTGAAAACTGCCAAAATATTAAAAAAAATCAAACAATGTGTATGCATGAAGAACAACAGAGCTGGAGGAATTCAGATGTGGTTTACAATTATACCCATCTCAGGAAATCTTAAACTAAAAATATTTAATCCTATTTCCACAAAAATCCCTTTGTATCTTCCTCACCAAGCTGCGGACTTAGTTATCACGATTATCCTGTATTACTCTCATTTCTCTTTTCAGTTTTTCCTCTATCTCCCTTACTTGATTTTTCAAAATCATTTTTGAACTCTTCTATAACCTGAGACCAACTCCTATTTTTCTTGGATGTTTCGGATACAGAAGATTGGACTTCCTCATCTTCTGAGTGTGTGTTTTGATCCTCCATGGGATCAAAGTAATTGTTGGGTCAGATTCTTTTTTTTTCTGTATACTCATTTCCCTAGCCTGTGCCCTAGTTTGGGGTGCTTCCCAAGCATTTGAGTGTTTTTCGGATACCCCTGCAAGGACCTCAGTTGCTTCAAGGTCTTATGAGAGGCTCTAATTACTCTCCTGCCTGTGCTCTGGTCTGTGGATGACTACACACACTCCCCTCTGCCCTGGCACTATGAGGAAGGTCCCTGCTCTTTGGCAATGGGGGACCCCAGACTGTGACCAGGGTCAGAATATAGATAAAGCCACAGAGTCCTGTCCTGGGGAAAGTAAAGAGACCTCAAAAGTCACCAATGACCCCCTTACCTTCTGTGAGCTGAGCACTCTGGAAGCACCTGGAAGCTTGAGTTACCTGTTTCCCTGCTGTCCACCTCCCTATCATTGAGCAGAGATCTGCCCAGGCCTGCTTCTGTTTCCCACAGCAGGGCTGTCCTGGCCTGTGCTCTGTGCTCATTCTAGCAGATTCTCCCACTGATCTTCCAAGATGTACTTGGTGATCCCTAGGTTGGGAGGTCTGGAAATCACTTCTGCTGTCAGGATTCCAGATACCCTTCCCCCAAGTTTCTGAAAGTTTGGATCTCATTCACATCCTGGCTGTGCGGCTGCCCCCTTTGACCTCAGTGGAACAAAGCCTTAGCAATGGTCTATCAAGTTACCTTCAACTGGAGAATTGCCTCACTGGGTTTTTCTGAAAGTTTTGCCTCCCTAAACTTTAACGTCATAATGTTAAGGCCTTTGGAGTTTCTTGAGTCTCTAGGAAATCCTGCCTTCACACCACCATCTTGGCTCCCAAAATTTAATTCAATGCATCTGCTGGGAGTTTGTACAATCAAGAAAACTAAGGCTGCTATAAGGACTTACATGAGAGTGGTGGTGGTGGTGATGATGATGATGATGATGATGTTGAAGATGACAAGTATGATAACAATTCTGAAGATGATTTCAACCAGCATTTATATAGTACTTTAGAGTTTGCAAGTTAACTAACACACATTATGTCATTTGAGTCTCCCAGTCATCGTAGATCACATGGCTGTGGTCACACAGACATGTGTGTTCAGAGTCAGGACTGATGGGTTTTTCTATTTCTAAGACCCACTTTCTGCCTCTAAAACCTCACATTCTGCCCTTTTTAGTACAAACAAATAAAATAATAAAAATGCTCCACACCCCTAGTTCTGACTCTTTTATTTGGTTGTACTAAATAAAAGGAAATATGATATAGAGTTAGAGAGTTGGTTTGAAAGTCAGAGAGACCAAAGTTTCAGTCTTTCTTCGACACATGCTCTCTGCATGACCATGGCCAAGTCCACTAGGTAATTCTGTAAGACCAAAGATCTGAGCTGTGTTGGTAGAAAATTCCCTCATTGATAAGTTCCATTGAGGTCCAGGCATTATCCCTATTTGAACACTCCCCATCTCTGTTCAGCCTTCACAGTTTACCCCTCACCTGAACATAATTACTTTCTTGAAACTCAGAATCAGCAGGATCCATTGATGTGAGCCTATTCCAATGGGATCTAAATAAGTGGAGACAGAAGGAAGGTCTGCTCAGGTTGCTATTTATAGCAGTTTAAGAGATAATGAAACTATATTCAACATGAGATTAGGAAAGTTATTTGATTTTGGAGATCCTTTTAAGTTGGCAAATTTTTTATAATGTGATTAGGTTACTTTCTGTGAGCTGATGTGAATTCTTAGACTACCAATATTATGCCTTGTTCCCTAACCAGCGCTTGAATGCCAAAGAATTCCAAAGAAAAAATTATTCTCAAGGATCACATATCATTATAAGTTCTCATTAAAAAGGTAATATTCATATTATGCTAGTTAATATAAAATAGGAGGGAAATCAATGGGCATTTTGAAATAACTATTTTCAAAATAATTCAATGAAGTGATTTAATCATTTGGAACAAGGCTTCTCAGGTAAGGACATGGATAAAACAATCTTTAATAAATTTGCTCATGGAATGAATAATCATTTGGAGAATTCTCTCCTGCTCCTCCTTCTTTCTCTCTCACACTTACACACTTATTAATTCTCTCTCTCTCTCATCCAATATACAGATAGTAATCAAAATAATTTTGACGCTTAATAGTATGAGATTTCAACCCATAGTTGCTACTGAAATAGTCATTAGCTCATAAATTTAGTTACTAATAAAACACTGATTTAAAATACATCTCTTTGCTATGTGAAATGGAAGTTCATAAATACCAGGATCATCTCCCTTCTAGAATTTAAACTTATCTACATGATACTAAGACAATAGTAATTTAAGAAGTTGTTTTTCTCTATTTACTACACACATGTACACATGTACACTTGTATTGGACTGAATGTTTTTACTCAATGCCTCAACTATCTCTGAAACAATCATATGGAGATATATATTTGTAGTTACTGATGTTTATAATCATTTAAACTGGTGGATTTGATACCTACTCTTATGAAATATTGGAACTCTTGAAGTAGAAGTAAACATATATACATTGTTTTACTTTATTGTTTAAATGCGTTATTTATTTATTTTGAATTCCAATTTTTTTCCTTTCTTCTAACCTCTCAAAACCCATTGAGAAGGCAAGAATTATGATATGTCTACATATGAAATTATGAAAAAGGTATTTCCATATTACCCATTATCAAAAAATCAAGAAAAATAATGTGAGAAAATTATGCATCAATCTGGACATAAATTTTATGAGTTCATCAGTACACAGAATTTTTTCATTGAGTCCTTTGAAATTGTCTTAGATTGATTGATAATGAGTAATTAGAGCCTCTCATAACATTTGATCATTTTAAATGATTAAAGTAGCTGAAATTTTCACAACTGATCATTTTTTTAAGATTGCTGTTAATTGACAATTTTCTTACAGTTTTATTCACTTTCCCTTTGAATCAGTTCACAAAGATCTTGCCATTTTTTTCCTTTTCTGATACCATGCTCTTTATATTGTCTTGTCCAATCAGATGTGACCATTTGTTCTGTCATTCCCTAATTTATTAGCATTCCTTCAATTTCCAGTGCTTTGCCACAAAAACGTTGATATGAATACTTTTTATTCTTTCTTTGATATTTTTGGGTAGAGATCTATTGGTAATATTGCTCAGTTGAAAGTTATACAATTTTACTATCCTTTAGGCACAGTTCCAAATTGTACTCCAGAAAGAATGGACCAGATTACACATCCAACAGTTTATTATTTTCTTGTCCCCATCTATATTTGTTATTTTTGATATGTGTGAGGTAGAACCCCAGAGTTCACCAGCTGTTAGTTTTATTTTTAGTTCATTAGGTTTTTGCTTTCCATTATATTAATTTCTCATTTGATTTTTCAGAATTTCCAATTGGGTATTTAATTGAGGATGCAAAATTTGTTCAGTTTTTAACTTGCATATCCAATTCATTGATCTCCTCTTTCTCAAAAAAAGATAAACCTTTTGTTATTCTGATTTTAAAAAAGAAGGAAGAAAATCAAATTAATATCAAAAATCAAAAGTATATTCACTACCAATGAAGAGGAAATGAAATTAACAATTACAAGTTATTTACCCCAAATGTATGCCAATATAACTGAAAACATAAATGAAATGGATGAATATTCACAGAAGTACAAATTGCCCAGATTAACAGAAGAGGAAATAAAATACTAAATAATTGCATTTCAGAAAAAGAAACTAAACAATCAATGAACTTCCTAAGAAAATATCTTCAAGACCATATGAATTTGCAAGTAAATTCTACCAAACATTTAAAGAAGAATTAACTCCAATTCTATATAAACTATTTGAAAAAATAGAGGAAGAAGTTCTGAAAGATTCCTTTTATGACACCAAAATGGTGCTGATACCCAAACCAAGAAGAACCAAAACAGACAATGAAAAGTGAAGACTAATATTTCAAATGAATATTGATGTGACAATTTTAAATAAAATTTGAACTAAGAGATTGTAGTGAGTTTTCACTAGAATAATACACAATAATCAGCTAGGGTTTATAACAGGTATGCAGAATTGGTACAATATTAGGAAAACTATCAGAAAAATTCACTATATAATTAAAAAATTAAAAGAAATCATGATTATCTCAATAGATGTTGAAAAAGACTTTGACAAAATTCTGTGTATATTCCAATTAAAATCACTAGAGAATACAGGAATAAATTTAATTTAATTTTCCTTAAAATTATAAGCATCATCTATCTAAAATCATCAATAAGCATTATATGTAATGGAAATGAACTAGAGACATTCTCAATAAGATCAGAGGTGAAACAAGAATTCCATTATCACCAGTATTATTCAATATTGTATTAGAAATGTTAGCTTTAGCAATAAAAAAAAGAAAAGGAAATTGAAGGAATTAGAATAGGTAATAAAAAAACAAAACTCTCACTCTTTGCAGATGATATAATGGTACACTTAAAGAATCCTATAAAATCAACCAAAAAATTACCTCAAATAATTATCAATTTTAGCAAAGTTGCATGATATAAAATAATTCCATATAAATCATCAACATTTCTCTAAATTACGAACAAAGCCCAAGAACAAGAGAAAATGGATATAGGGTATCCTTGAAGATGCTGAAAATTCCTTTGGAAAAAATACAACATCCATTCCTTTTAAAAACACTAGAGAAGAGTGGCGCAGTGGATAGAGCACTGGCCCTGGAATCAGGAGTACCGGAGTTCAAATCTGGCCTCAGACACCTAATAATTACCTAGCTGTGTGGCCTTGGGCAAGCTATTTAACCCCAGTGCCTTGCAAAAACTTCAAAAAATACACTAGAAAGTTTAGAAATAAATGAAGTTTTCCTTAAAATAATAAATAATACCTATTTAAAACCCTCAACAAATATTATATTTAATAGGAAAAAATTCAGAGAACTTCCAATAAAATCAGGAGTGAAAAAAGGATGCCCATTATCATCATTACTATTGTATTAGAAATGCTAGCTGTAGTAATAAGAAAAGAAAAAAGAAAGTGAAGGAATCCGAATTGGCAGTGAGGAAACAAAACTTTTACTCTTTGCAGATAATATGATGGTTTACTAGAAAACTCAAGAAAATCATCTTAAAAACTCCTTGAAACAATTAATAAATTCAGCAAAGTAGCAGGATATAAAATAAACCCACATAAATCATCAGCATTTCTATATATGAACAACAAAGTCCAAGAAAAAGATAGAGAAATTCCATTAAAAATAACTGCAGACAACATTAAATACCTGGGAATCTACCCCCCAAGACAAACCCATAAACTGTATGCACACAATCATAACAATTCCTCATCCAAATAAAGTCAAATCTAAATAATTGGGAAAATGTCAAATGTTCCATGTTAGGTAGAACTAATATAATAAAAATGACAATTCTATTCAAATTAAAGTACTTATTCAATGCTATACCAATCACACTACCAAATAATACTTTACCCAGCTAGAAAAAATAGTAACAAAATTCATATGGAGCAATAAAAGTGAAAGAATAGCAAGGGGACTGATGAAAAAATGTAAAGGAAGGTGATCTAGATCTACCAGATCTAAAACTATACTATAAAGCAGCAATGATCAAAGCTGCCAGGTACTGGTTACGAAATAGAGTAATGGATTGGTGGATTAGGATAGGTTTAAAAGATACTGTAGTAAATGTCTACAGTAAGCTACTATCAGCCTCTGGGATGAGAACTCACTATTTGACAAAAAAATTTTTGGAAAACTGGAAAATAGTATGGCAAAAACTCGGCATAGATTCACATTTCACCCTATACTAACATAATGTCAAAATGGGTAGAGGATTAAAACATAAAGAATGATACCATTGATGAATTAATAGATCAAAAAATACTCTATCTATCTGATCTATTGAAAAGGGATAAATTCCTGACCAAACAAGAACAAAAGCAGATTATAAACTGCAAAATGAATGATTTTGACTACATCAAGTTAAAATGATTTTGCAATAATGATATCATTGCTGCCAAAATTAGAAGAAAAGCAGAAAGTTGAGAAACAATCTTTACAACCAGGAATTCTGATAATGGTCTCATTTCTAAAATACATATAGAATTGCATCACATTTATAAGGTCAGAAGTCACTCCCCAAATGATGACTGGTCAAAGGATATGAACAGTTTTCAAATGAAGACATTAAAGCTACATATAAACATATGAAAAATGCTCCAGGGCAGCTAGGTGGCACACTGGATAGAGCACCAGCCCTGGAGTCAGGAGTATCTGAGTTCAAATCTGGCCTCAGACACCTTGGGCAAGCCACTTAACCTCATTTGCCTTGCAAAGAAAAACCTAAAAAAATGCTCCAAATCACTATTGATTAGAGAAATGAAAACAACAATAAGTTTCATTCTACAATTATTAGATTGTCCAAGATGAGAAAAAGGGAAGATGATCAACACTGGAGAGACTGTAGGAGGATTAGGTCATTGATGCATTCCTGGTGGAGTGGTGAATGATCTAACTTTTCTGTGGAGCAATATGGAAGTATGCCCAAAGAGCAATAAACCTGTTCATACCCTTTGACTCTGCAATTCCAATTCCAGCTCTATATCCAGATGAAATTATAAAAAATGGGGAAAGTCCTGTATGTTCCAAAACATTCACAGCAACTCTCTTTGAAGTGGGAAACAGTTGGAAATTGAGAGGATGTCTATCAATTGGAGAATGGCTAAACAAATTATGGTACATGAATACTATGGAATAACATTGTTCTACACGAAATCATAAATGGTCAGACTCTAAAGAAGTATCGAATGACTTATGGGATCTGATACTGAGCAAAGGGAGTAGAACCAAGGGAACAATGTACACATCAACAGCAACACTACAAGATGATCAACCTTAATGGAAGCCGCTCCTCTCAGCAGTTCAGAGAGCTAGGACTACTGTATTAGACAGCTGTGGACTATATTATCCCCATCCAGGGGAAGAAAAACAAAACAAAACAAAAGAAAAAAGAAAAACCAATCCTTCAGAATGTGATGACTACTTTATGAAAATTATCTCCTTTGTATCTCTTTCCCTTAATCCTAATTCCTTATACTGAAAATGACTAATATGTAAACATGTTTATCCATAATATGTATCCACAATGCCACCCTGACTGTTCTCTACAAAGGGGGGATGGAAGAAAATTTTGGAACTTAAAAATATACATGTATATATGGATAAATATAAATTGAAAAATAAATTAAATTTGAAGAAAAAGAAAAACCAACTTGTTTTTTGAGCTCTTACTTTGTGCCATATATATATATATATATATATATATGTATACCATGATAAAAGTTAGAAAAGAAAATGTAAAAATGATCCAGTTTTTCTTTCCTTGAAGAAGTTTATTATTAGAAGGAAAGCTATGCATGCATTTAATGCTATGTAAAATAAATACAAGGTCATTTTGAGTAGATGACAGAAAGCAGAATTTTAATCCTTTTGGTCCTAGCATAACGATGACCAGATAGGGCATTCTCAAAGGGAAAATAAAACTGATAGTTATGCTTATACTATTTCTAATATATATATATATATATATATATATATATATATATATATATATATATATATATATATACACATACACATATACATATACATATACATATATATACATATACATATATTTATATATAAAATATTTTAATTCATCTGTGCTGCCATCAATTCTCTTCCAATTATTCCAACCATATATATTGCCAGCTAGATGCCTCTTTATCCTGGGAAACTCTTGTCTACATCTTCTATAAAAACAATTATATATTTCACTAAAAATACATTAGCTTTACCTATGCCTTAATAAAAATAATAAAATCTATAGGAAGACCTTCAAATAATTTTTTCAAAAGTAATATCAAGGGGCAGTTAGGTGGTGCAGTGGATAAAGCACCGGCCCTACAGCCAGGAGTTCCTGAGTTCAAATCTGGACTCAGACATTTAATAATTACCTAGCTGCATGGCCTTGGGCAAGTCACTTAAGTCTTGCAAAAGAACTAAAAAAAGTAATATAAAACTCATTTATGTGATTATAGGAATATATTTCTGTCATTTCTAATTCCAAATTATTTTGTACTATTTCTGTGTGCAAGTCTACATGATGGTGAATACTCCTTAAGGCATTGTGAGCCCTACAATCATGAAATAATAAAACAACTTTTCCCTAGACAGGTAAATCCATTTAGATAAAATGTTTTATGCTTTTATGTTAGAATCAATCTGGGGGAAATATATATTTATATATGCATATACTTATTCATATATCATAGATGTAGTTATAGAGCAGTTATAGTATTATATAGCTTTATCATTCATAATTGTATTATTATGTAGTTATAGTTAGAGATAGAGAGATGTGGCCATGGCCGATTTCTACGTGCCTTGGTTTCAATCTCTGTAAAGTCTGGATCACCAAGATATTTTCTGATTCTAAATTCATGAGCTCAATATCAACATTTTCTGAAAAATGGAACAGTAGAAAAACCATTGCCTCTGAAATAAGATGACAAGGGTTTAGAGTCCTACCTCTGATCCTTATTATTTATGCTTCCTTAGGTAGTCCACTTAATTTCTCTAGTCCTCAATTCCTCATATGTAAAATTAGGGATTTGGATTATATATCATCAACTGTCTGTTTTCAGTTCTAAATCTAAGAAGTTTTTAATGATTTGGGTTAATCGTTTTAAAAAAAATTTTTCCCCTAATTTTTAGAACACTTCCTAGATATAATACATTTTCCTAAGCACATCAATGAATTCTTTTGCTTTAATCTCTCCTCTCTTTCTATCTCACCATTAGGTCAGAATTTCCAAATAAATGCATTATCATTAGGACAGACTCATCACCCTCACCCAGCAGTAGGGGTATAAGTTTGTACTAAAAGTACTTGATGTTCATGCAGTTTTTCTACCCATCACAGAATTGACTTGGACAGAATTTATATCTAAATACAAAGCAAACTCAAGTGTCAAAACAAAAGAAATGTTTCTCAATATTATTTTTAAGCTTTGTTTATTAAGGAATGTAACGTTCCATGTTTTACTTTATGCTCTAAGGTTAAAACTGCTCTTCATTTGATGATTCCACTGAGAAAGTGGAATTTGGCCTACTGAGGTTTGATACTTTCACAGATAACTAAAAAATATTTCTGGATACCTACTCTGAGATTCATTTCCACATTTTCAAGCCTGACTGCAGAGAATAAATTAAATAAAGCTCTATCATAGCACTGGCAAGAAATAATATATTGGACAGGGTATTGTTGACATTAATGTAACTTGCCATTTCACCATGAAATCAACCAAGAGATATTGGTAAAGTTCTCAGAGCAGGAAAATAGAGTTAACAAATCCAAGAGTTTGGGGCCTGACAGTCATAGCTGGGGTTAGATGACATTTTTCTGATTTTGGCACACCTCTGAAGCTTTTCTGCTACATTATTGGGAGCTTGCTTGGGTCCTTTGACCCCATTTCCTTATGAATTTCTTAAACTAAAGAAACTGAAAATCTCTTTCAAGACCAGGCTCCATGACTGATCACAGTTACAGATAACCCCAGGCCTTTTAGTCTTCTTTCTATGACCAAAGAAAATAAAAGTAAAATTGCATTTCAGTCATTTTTAAGTTGCCATTAGAAGGAGAGAGAAGGGAGAAAGATTCACAAGAAAAAAAGAAAACCAATGTACTTACCTAAAGTAAGCTTCTCTGGATCAGATTGTTTCTTTATTCAATTTCAGTAGGGAAAAATGTCTCTTTTGTCTAAAATAGTTTATTCAGGATTTGATGGAGCAAATGACTCCTCTCTCAAGACAGAATTGTCTCTTCTGTCTCCACTTATTGCTCAAGAGCAAAAGTACCTTCCTAGGTCTTTCTTTTTCAGTCTTTTTCTGATGGTTACTAGGTCAATAAACTCTTGCTACTAATTCTAAACCTTTACTTTTTGGTGGATCTTCCCTACACACCACCCTCACTCCCTCTCCAGTTCCCTTTATTTCAAAATTCAATCATTGGCTCTGCACAGGAACACCACAATTAACATGAATTTATTCATGAGACTTCTATTGATAGAAAAGTTACATGGATATCTAGCACTTTTATTACAAGCTCACATCCCTAGGGCTCCATATATGGAATAGGCTGCTCTGGAATATAAGGAGATTACCATTTTGGAGTTTTTGTACATAGACAGACAGACAGACAGATAGATAGATATATAGATAGATAGATAGATAGATAGATAGACAGATAGATAGATAGATAGATAGATAGATAGATAGATAGACAGACAGATAGATAGATAGATAGATAGATAGATAGATAGATAGATAGATGATAGATATACAGAAACAAAGATGGTGAAGAAAAGACAAAATTTATCTGAGCTCTCCAAAATTCCCCTTGAAATATCTTAATGCTTCAAAATGATTTCTGAAGTTTAAGAAGACAACTTTCAAGCCAAGACAACTTAGAAGATAGACAAGAAATGATGGTCACACCAGGTGAGAATGGAGCCAAGTTTTGTACAGACTGTGAAGAACAAACCCTCCCCAAACCAGCAGAAGGATTTGGAATCAACTGAGTTTGCAGCAACAGAGACTACTTCTGGGGCCCACAGAGGGTAAAGGGGATCAAACAACAGGTAAGAAGGAGATTACAGAGATCTCTTTCCTGGCCCTTGGGACAGAAATCTATTGTATCACTCACACTAGGATCAGGTCCTGAGTCATAGTTTTCAAGGTCAGGAGAAAGACTAACATATGAAATCTTGTAGTCACAAGGGACCTAGAAAGTTGTCCAAAGTTCCAGAGTAGAAAGGAGTATTTGGATTCACTCACAGACCAGAGCAAAGGCCATGATAGTAGTAAACACACCTCTCCTTAGATCACATCAACTTGGAAGAAGTGAAAACTCGCAGGTTCCTAGAATTATCTCTGGAAATAGCTTCAGAAAATCTTGAAGCTTGGGACAATGCATCTCCCTACCTCAAATGCCCCATATTAGCATAGATTTAAAAGTTAAGAAATAGGCTAGAGAAATGAGAAAAAAAGAGAAAAAAATTCTGACCATAGAAAGTTAATATGATGCCAAGGAAAACCAAAACACATACTCTGAAGAAGACAACAAAGTCAAAATTACTACATCCAAAGGAGTATCAAAAAATATCAATTGGCTTTAGGTTATGGAAGAACTAAAAAAGAATTTTAAAAATCAAGTAAGAGAGGTAGAGGATAAATGGGAAGATAAATGAAAGAGTGATGTAAGATAATAATGAAAAAAGTTAACAATATGGTAAAGGAAACCAAAAAAAAAAACCCTTGAAGAAAATAATACCTTAAAAATAGAGTAGTACATGTATCTTATGGAACACTATTGTTCTATTAGAAATCAGGAGGGATGGGAATTTATAGAAGCCTGGAAATACCTGCATGGACTGATGTTGAATGAGCTGAGCAGAACCAGAAGAACACTGTACACCGTAACAGCAATATGGGGGTGATGATCAACCTTAATGGAATTGCTTATTTTGTTCAGTGCAATAATCAGGGAAATTTTTAAGGCATCTGTGATGGAGAATACCATCTGTATCCAAAGAAAGACTGAGGAGTTTAAACAAAGACCAAAGACTATTACCCTCAATTAAAAAAAAGTTGACTCATGTACTATGTAAATTTGCTATCTCTTATTTTATTTTTTTCCTCAAGGATAAGATTTTTTTTCCTCTCAATACATTCAATTTTCATCAATGTATAGCATGGAATGGAATATAAAGATTATCAGATTGTCTTCTGTGGGGGGAGTTGGGGGGAAAGAAGGGAGCTGGAGGGAATTGTAAAATTCAAAAAATTACAAGAATGATAGGTAGAAACCACTACTGTATATAATTGGGAAACAAAACATTTATATTTTTAAAAATAGCATAGACCAAATGGTAAAAGAGGCACAAAAATCCAATGAGGAAAAAGGATGCCTTGAAAAACAGAATTGGCCAAATGAAAAAGAATCACAAAATTTTGCTAAAGAAAAAAATTCCTTAAAGAGTAAAATAAGTCAGATGGAAAACAGGGTAAAAAAGCTCACTGAAGAAAATATTTTCTTAATAATTAGAACAGGACAAGTGAAAGCCAATAACTTACTTTTATTTTTTACAAGGTAACAGGATTATGTGACTTACCCAAAGTCACACAGCTAGGTAATTATTAAGTGTCTAAGGCTGCATTTGAACTCAGATCCTCCTGACTCAGTTCTCTATCCATTGAGTCACCTAGATGCCCCATGAAGAATGATTTTATGATAAACAGAAAAAGAAAACAAAAAAGAATTTTTTAAAAAAGGAAAATGTGAACTATATCATTGGAAAACAACTGACCTAGAAAATAAATTCAGGAGAAATAATTAAAAAAATATTTGACTATTTGAAATCCATGATCCAAAAAAAGAAGCTAAACATCTTATTTCAAGAAATTACCAAGGAAAACTGCCCTGATATTTAAAAATCAGAGGGCCAAATTGAAATTAAAAGAATTTATTGATCATCCCTTGGAAATGATTCAAAATTAAGAATTCCCAGGAATATTACAACCAAATTAAAACTAAGGGAAAATATTGCAAGCAATCAAAAAGTTTAAATAACAAAGAACCACAGTTGAGATAACACAAGATTAGCAATTTTTACATTAATGAATTGAAAGACTGGGAATATGATATTTTGTTGGCAAAGGAAGTAGGGGTTACAGCCAAGAATTCTTTACCCAGCAAAAGTGAATATAATCCTTCGGGGGAAAAGTAGATCTTCAATGAAATAGAAGATTTTCAAACATTTCTAATGTAAAGATCTGAGCTGAATATAGAATTTGATTCTAAAAATGCAAAACTCAAGAAAAGTATAAAAAGGTAAACAGGTGTATATATATAAATATTTTACACACATATGTATATAATATATACACATATAAGTATTATATATATATATATATATATATATATATATATATATATATATATACAGGGCATGAATGTGAGTTGAATATGAAAAAATGATATCTCAAAAAACAAAAGTAAAAAGTGAGAGAGGAATGCCTTAGAAGAAAGGGAAAATGAAAGGGAATAATGGGATAAATTATCTCATGTAAAAGTCATGGAAATAACTTTTAAAGAGGAAATACACACACACACAAACACACACACAAAATTGTATAAAGAAATTGGTCTTTTGTGTAAGAAAGTAAGAGGCAAAGGGGATAAAAGAGGGGGAGGGCTGGTAGAAAGGAGGGCAAATTAGAAGAGGTGGTAGTTAAAAGCAAGTGATTTATATATATATTTTTTTCAACTATATGCAAAGATGGTTTTCAACAAAAATTTTTGTAAGGTTTTGAATTTTACATTTTCTCCCTCCCTTTTTTCCCTCCCTCCCCAATAGAAAGCAATCATAAACAGGTTATTCATGTATAACGATGTTATCATAAATCCATATTAATCATGTTGCAAAAGAAGTATCATATCAAAAGAGAAAAAAAGCCATGAGAGGGAAAAATACCCTTATAATAAAACAAATTTTTAAAATTGATAATAGTAAGCTTTGGTCTGCATTCAGGCTCCATAGCTCCTTCTTTGGTTGTGGATGGCATTGTCCACAGCAGATCTCTAAGGGTATTCCTTGATCTCTGAACTCCTGAGATGAACAGCATCCATCATAACTGATCAACTCACAATACAGCTGTTAATGTGTACAGTGATTTCTTGGTGCTGCTTACATCACTCAGTATCAATTCATGCTCATTCTTTCCATGCTTCATTAAAATTTGACTGCTCATGATTTTTATACCTTAACCTTCACATACCATAGCTTGTTCAACCATTCCACAATTGATGGGCATCCTCTCAATTTCCAATTCTTTGATACAACAAAAAGAGCTGCTATAAATACATCTCTTCGTTGACTTTTAGGTGAAATACATCCTTGATTCTTAGAAAAACTGGACTGAAAATCTTTGCAAAGATTAGAAATTTCATTTAAAAACTTCAATATTTGGAAGTCTGGTGCATACAAAAGAAAATCATCCAATAATAAGAACTTGAGGACTTAACTAGATTTTTATTCCCTGTTCCATTTAGCTTCTTGCTACTTGACAATGCAAATACACTTAGCAAACCTGGGACTATTTAATATTGAAACCCAGAAAATCAGAAAATAAAAATTATGTTGTCAATCAGGTGCCAGGCACTCTATAATGCAGATTAAAAAATGCTAAAATAGGGTCCCTAACCTACAGTCAAGGAACTCTCATTCTAATGATGTTTTTGGGGTTTTTTTAGGTTTTTGCAAGGCAAATGGGGTTAAGTGGCTTGCCCAAGGTCACACAGCTATTAAGTGTCTGAGGTCGGATTTGAACTCAGGTACTCCTGACTCCAAGGCCGGTGCACTATCCACTGTGCCACCTAGCCGCCCATCTAATGATGTTTTTATGGATCAAGGAATATTTCACAATTTTAGAAAACATTTAAGACTACATTATATTCTTTGGAAACAAATGATTTTTGTCTGTACATGAGTATATGTGGTTATACATATGTGTAAGCTTCGTGGAGATATTGTTGAGAAGTAATAAGTGATGTACACAGAACACCGGATTTGAAATCAGGAAAATCTGAGTTTGAGTTATGCCTTAGACACAAGCTGTGTTATCCTGGACAAATCACTTACAATTCTCAGTTTCATCTTTATAATATATGAAAAAGTATGCACTGGTTAAGATTTCCAGTTTGTTTAAAGCTCTTTCTTAGGAGCAAAGAAAGAGACATTCGAGTGGAACAGAAAAGCCTATGGTCATAGAGTAGAAAGAGTGAAAAGTTTGAAAGGTTCTTTTGGATGAGAAGAGACCAACTGGAAGTTAATGGGTTTACTTCAAGAAACAGACCCATTCACTACTTTGTCTCTAATCACTTAAGTGCATGTAGTTGTTAACTAGATTGATTGGGTCCCAGACTGAAGAAAGCCACCTCTGAATAAGAAAAGAATATCAAATAGAAAACCCTTGACCTTTCTCTGGACTGTTATGTGGTGCAGTGGATGGAACACCAGGCTGGGAGTTGAAAAGGTTCATATTCCTTAAGTCAAATCTGGCCTTAAACACATATTATCTATGTGACCCTGGGCAAATTATTTAACCCTGCCTCAGTTTCCTGGAGAAGAAAATGGCAAACTATTTCAGTATCTCTGCCAAGAAAACCTCAAATGAAGTTACAGTCAGGCACAACTATAAATTACTGCCAACAAAAAAAAAATTTATTTTATCAATTTTCTATAAATTAAAAAACCTCAAAGCTAAGACAATGAGGTAATCAGAGCTTGAGTCAAATATAGGGTGGCTATCCCTACTAATAGCATCACATACTCTTATCTGTTCTCATCCACTTAAGTCTAGATACTCACAGAAGTACCCCCATCATGTGATTATACTCTAATTTTCTTAGGATTCTAGAAATAACCCTGTGTGGGAGAGTATATTCACCCACTCAGCACTTTAGCTCTTAATACCCCCATTAGTGTGCTTCCATTTATACAAATCAACCACTCATAAAGGTGATACTTTAGATTCTAAATGTAAATATTTTCTTGGTAATATGGTGAAATAAATAAAAATAATATCTCAGGCACTTATATATTAAAGCAAAAAATAAATAACAAAAATGCCAATACAAAAAATTCTGGATAAGTATTTCAAAGCTTGAAATCTAGGTTCTGGCACATTGAATTCAAAGAAGCCATTTTCAGAAAATCAAAGTTCCTTCCTGTCCCTCCTAGGGCAGCACCTTCCTCATTGAACTTGTGAGCAGCAACACATTTCTGGAGGAAATCTGCAGCATTATTCTGAGGTGAAATATCTTCTCTGAGTTAATGAGCATTTTTCTTTTGTTCTATTTTAATTGAAGGAATGCAGCAACATTCTTCATTTTATTTTATTTTCCTTCCATATCTCAGATTCTCAGATTCTTATTGATAAGGTAATTTCAGAATAAATGGGTTTTTTTTGTTTGTTGTTTAGGTTTTTACAAGGCAATGGGGTTAAGTGGCTTGCCCAAGGCCACACAGCTAGGTAATTATTAAGTGTCTGAGGCTGGATTTGAACTCAGGTACTCCTGACTCCAGAGCCAGTACTCTATCCGCTGGGCCACCTAGCCGCCCCCAGAATAAATGTTTTAAAAAAGATAGCAACCTTATTGTGATCCAAATAAAAACCTTTGAAAGTAAAGGTAACCCTGTATAGAATACCATTAACTAAAACGGACTTCTTCATTAGTTCAGTCAACCAGCATTTATTAAATATTGTCTTAGGCAATGGTGAAACAAAGACAACAACTGCTAACCTCAAGGAGCTTATATTTTATTGGAAATGACAGCCCATGAACATATAAATTAATACAAGGTAGTTTTTAGGAAACTGCTTCTTGGGAGCAAATCCAGGAAAATGCCTATAGAAGGTTGCACTTGAACCTTCATTTGAAGGAAACTAACTAAAAAGATGAAAGAGAGGGAGTCCATTTCAAATATGAGAGTGGGGTCCAAATAATCTAGGTAAAGAAAGAAGTACAGTTATTCAATGTTCCCAAAGAAGAACTGCAAATAGGACAATTTGCCTAGAATATGGAATGACTGGAAGGGAATGATGATGTATATAATGAACCAGAAAAAATAGACTGAAGAGTAAAAACAAAAACAAAAAAAAAAACCTGGCTCAAGGAGTAAAAAGGTTAAGGAAAGATTGGAGCAATTTCTCCTCCTACTACAGAGATTATTGACTGGGCCAAAATGTATCCCATGAGATGTGATAATTTACTTGAAACTTTGATCATTCCTTAGATAAAGAGCTAGAGGCCTATTCTCAATTGCCCTGTTATTTTTTGACAATATATAAATTCCATCGTCCTCTTTTAGGTAATTTGTAATTTCTCTAATGTAGTTTAATCTAGAATCTGATGTATTTTATAGAGTCTGTTTAACTAGGTTTGTTTCCTTAGGAATTATGTGAGATTATGATTCTGCTTAACTGTCTTCAACTTTTATGATATTGAAGGAAGCATGGGATTATGAATCTGTCTTTTCCTTAATTTTTATCGCCTGTTATAAATGGCTTGTGAATACTTAGTCCAGAGTGATTAAAATGGTTTTTATTAAGATAACTTAACAAAATGTGTACCTCTCAAGGTGGGAGAAAAGGGTGGGGAAATCTCAAAATGCAAAGTCTTTTATGTACTTTGAAAGGCCTTGTTCCTGTCCCCCGTGCCAATCATACGCTCCCGCCACAATCTAAATTGATATATTGTTCCTTATACTTTTCCCCTGCCCCGCTCATTATACTGATGAGCAAGAAGCAAAGGAGGTCAAGACTAGGTTAACTGAAAAACTGGGGGAGGGAATAATATTGTCATCAGTTTTTTATCAGATTGAGGCTACCTGCCCATAAGGCAACAATATAGGCAGAGCCCAGTCTTGGTAATGTAAACTGGCAATACTCCCTTTACACTCATGTGGAACCTAAACCATATTCCTCATATGGCCTAAGAGCAATGTACAAAATTGTAATTTGAAAAAGAATTCTCTGTCATCTGATGTAATTTTGTCAATGAGACCTTGCTAGAATCCTAATCTTGGTTCAATTTTATTTTTTTTTGTCTGAGATCTGAACCTATGATTAAGCATAATAAAACTTAAATTTTTTTCTTACCTTTATAATTTCTGCTTTGCAGTGAATTTATTTTGGCAGCATTTACTTACCACATGAACTCAAAAAGGAGATATTTTTCCCATAATAAAGAAAACAAGTTTGGTTTTTTTCTCAGTGATACTTCTTTTAGGAATAATTCCTGCCTTTAATACCTCACAGTTTTTTTTTTCAAGAATATGTTAAAGGGGGTAGCTAGATTCCACAGTGGTTAGAGCACCTGCCCTGAAGTCAGGGCATTTGCCTTGCAAAAACCTAAAAAACAAAGAATATGTTAATGGGAATGAGACAAATATTTATCAATTGCCTATTATATGACAGACTAAGCATTTTACTCTTGGTGTTTTAGTTTGGTTTTAGTCTTTGCAAGGCAAAGGTGTTAAGTGATTTGCCCAAAGTCACACACACAGCTAGGTAATTATCAAGTGTCTGAGTCTGGATTTGAATTTAGGTCCTCCTGACAACATGGTCAGTTGCTCTAGCTACTGCACCACCTAGCTATCCCAACTAAGCATTTTATAAATAATGTCTCCTTTGTTCTCACAACACTGAGGTAGGTTCCAGGATCCTCATTTTACATTTCCATCTGAGTAAACCAAGCCGTCATAACTGCCAGGGTCAATGTCTAAGACTGGATTTGAATTCAGATCTTCTTGTCTCTAAGTACAAAACTCTACCCATATCACCTGGATGCTTCTATTAAAGTGAACTGAGCATCATGAACACATGTAAGAGACTTTCTTATTTGTAATATTGACAAGATAAGTCAATAATGAGACTATTATAATTCAAATGTAATAGAATTACTGCTATGGGAGTTGCTATCACATTGTTATAAAATGAGATACAATTATTTCTAGATATTGTTTGACAAATACATAGTTGTGCATGTAAAAATATCTCTCTTGCACCTGAGAAGGACACTCCAAGAGGATGAGTGTGAAAAGAAAAAGTAACAGGGTCTGAACAGGAATCCCTAAAGGAGAGAAAAGGAACAACAACCAGAGGCTGGTGAATATGATAGTCCAATTCAATGCAAGATAGGTATGGAACTAAAGGAGGTCAATATTTATTTCTCAGGAGTCTATTCTATTCAATTCAACACATATTTGTGCTGACAGAGAGGTTCAGCAGTGAGACCAGCAAAAGCTAATGGTCTACAAAGTCCATAAAAGACAGATTTGTAAAGGTAAAGGGAAAAAAATCTGACAGAAAGAAAATATTCTCTAGATATATATTTTAATTATATATGAAAAAAAACTACCAGGACAAATTTATCTACATTCACAATTTTATCCCAAGGCACTCATCTACATAAGTTACACAAAGGAATATGGAAAATGAAAGTGACTGAACTGAAACTAATACTCCTAAGGTGATATGGCATGGCTCATGGAGGGATGGGGTTGTGGATTTAAGGACCAGTTGTCAAAGGGAAGTTTCCTTTCACATGGCTTGCTTGAGATGATGAACAGCCATAGAGCTGAGAGTCAAAGGGGAAAAGCTTTTGCCAATCATAAACTAAAGGCATTGCCCTACTTGGGATTAGGGAACTGATTCAAGAGTTTGATTCTTTCTTGATCCTGGCCCTGGCTAAAAGAGCACGGTAGAAATGGAGCAGAAAAAGAGCCTGGCAATATTCCAACTGACAAGAGCACCAAACCATACATTTCAGCCAGGGAGTCAGGGTAGAAAAAAATTATAACTGCCTATCAAAAGAATGAGGAGAAGGAAAATAGCAGATTGACTTATCTAGGAAAGATGCTGCATCTGAAGGACAGCCTTCTGACCAAGCAACCTGCAGGGTCCAGTCTAAAAGCATCATCCCACTGAGAGCACTGCTGGCTCCATTGCAAACTACTTCCCAGTTGCTTCTTGACCTATTCCTGCAGAAAGAGGGCCTATTATGGAACTAATACTGTCTCTGAGTTAACTGTTTGACCATGTCTAACATCAGATTGCTTCAAAGAGTCAAAATACCCTAGGAGAAACAAATCCCTAAGCCATGACTACACTCATTCCTTCCACAGCACGATACCCTTGCAATCTGGAAGATCCACATATATTTTTTGGCCCTCTCTTCATTTCAGAAAAGAAGTCTGAATTATAATGGCATTAAAAGATAAATGATGTCGATATTAAACAATACTAAACACATATTTTATGCATTTCTAATTTTTTAAACATTTTCTGTATCCCCTGCTGGTCTTTGAGTGCCATTCCACTTAATTTCTTATGGTGACTTGCAATATATCAAGATAGTGATGGGGAAAGTCATGATGTAAAAGGCAAAACTATGTAAAGTCCAAAAGAAAGAAAAACTAATAAAGACAGAAAACAAAAAAGACTGTCACTTTCCCCAATGAGTTTATATTCAACTAATATAAGATTAAAGTTTGTCTGCGTGTATGTGTGTGTGTGTGTGTGTGTGTGGATGCATGTGTGTAATTTGCTCTTAAACTATAGCCCAAAGGGTTCTGCAAAGACCTAAATAGTGTAGAGAGCCTGACTAAATTTTATACTCAGATACAGGACATCATAGGAAACAATATAAGTCAATAATACCATTATATGTCTTCTTGCACCAAGATAATATCATTATGGTCTACTATAAATTTAAAGTTTATAAATGACAATAGTTTAAAAATCCTAAGAAACAGCACAACTAGGAAGAAAACATAATGACAGTATTTAAAGAACCTATGGTGAACTCCAACAGACCTTGAAATAATACTAAATCTTATATATCCCTATGAGTAGGAGGCTCATAGAAAAAGAGGGTTGAAGAAATCATGTCATAAAGAAAGAGACTGAAAATGCAATATTGAAAACAAGATAAATAATGATTTATTCTTTTTCTTCCTGAAAGCAATTCATAAAAATAATTAGCAAACTTCAAACTTTACTTCCAAGCTTTGCTAGAAAATCAGAACAATTTTAATCTGTTAGTTGTCTCTTACATAGAGGTTTACCTTTGTTCTTATTACTCTAAGGTATAATTATTTCCCTTGCAAATTGTGTTGTTGTTCAGTCCCTTCAGTCATATTATTATTCAAAATTACAGGTCAGATAAATTCACTCCAACTCAATGTTTCTATTTGGCATTTAAGATCTTTTCTGGTTTGGCTCAAGCATAACTTTGCAGAAATTTCACAACACTCCACACACTTTAGTACTGTCAAATTGTCTTTTATGCTGTTTCTCACATTCCACATATGAGATCTTATCATCTAGCTTTTTCACAGACTGTTTATGCTCCCATCTTCTTATTTCTGCATCCTTGAAAGTTTGGTTTCCTTCAAGGTTTCACTCACATGTCACCTCCTACAGGAATTCTTTCTTTTTGTGTAATTTTATCTCAAACCTTCCTGGAATTAGTTTATTTTTTAATTTTTCTTTCTCCCTAGGAAAATGTTTTGTTTTGTTTTGTTTTGCAAGGCAATGTGGTTAAGTGGCTTGCCCAAGGCCACACAGCTAGGTAATTATCAAGTGTCTGAGACTGGATTTGAACCCAAGTACTCCTGACTCCAGGGTCAGTGCTTTATCCACTGCACCACCTAGCTGCCCCCTAGGAAAATGTCAACTGTAAGTCACAGAATCTTTTAATTTTTCTTTAATTTATAATGCTAGTATCTGACATTATCCACGACATTCAAAGTTTCTTGTGAATTTTAGTGGAATTATATATAGGTCTAATATACTAAATCGATTGTAAATTCCTTGAGAACAACAGTTGTCATTTTTATCATTGTATAATCAAAACTTGTTTTGGATACTGAACATTTTATAAATATATAATTTATGAACTGGGTTTGGGGTCCGAATCTACTGACTCGACAGGTAGTGACACATGCATATGATGGAATATTATTATGCCATAGGAATAATGAAAGTGATGACTGAGAAGAATGGAAAGATATGAAGTGATACAAAGTAAAGTAAGCAGAGCTAGGAAATCAATATTTACATAAATTGAAACAGTTTTCATGGAAGGAACAACAACTACAGAACAATTGAAACCTAGTGTTGGAAAATTATGATGACCAAAGTTGATCCCTAAATACAGACATAAGAAGATAGCACTTTTATCCTTTCGCAAAGGTAAAGGAGGGCAGGGATGATGAGCGGAAGACTGCACATAATATCAAACTTTTTTTGGTGTATTGATTGGTTTTGCTCAAACATATTCCCTCTTTTTTTCTCTTCTTATGAGAGAAGTCTAAATTTTTTGTTATGAAGGGTGACTCCCTAAGAGAAAGAGGGGGAATATGAATGTAAATATAAATGATGTAAAGGCAAAATATATAAAAATTTCTTTAAATAGGAAACCAAATATTATTAGTAATGCTTAAATAACTGACCAACTGATTAAAAGACAATTATTAGATTAGTTATATAAATGTAAAGGCCAAGGAAAGAAAAAAAAGTGTTTTTTTTTTCTTTAGCCATCAATTTCTTATCCCAGTCTCCTCTTTTTACAAAAAGATTATTTCTGGATACCCTGTTGCATATACATCATTGTTATATTTATGTCACTTGACCATTCATCATATGGTTGATTATAGTATTCATCTCTGCAGTATCTTCCTGTGTTTATTTCAAATTGAACTTGAATGCTATAGTCAACCTATAAATCAAATCCAGTAGTTTCTGATTTCAAATGGAATAAATCCAGTAGTATCATTTTGCTGCCCATATTTTTCCATGATATCAAACAAATAATTCAATTTTTAGCTTCAGACACTCACTTGGACTAACCTAAACTCTATTTTCTTCCAAGGACCCTTTGTGAGACAGAAATTTACAGGATTATGGAATCTAAGTATTACAAAAGCCTTTAGAGGACAGTATTTTCAGTTCAAACCTGGACAAGACAACCTTCTTTCACATAACGGATAAACAATACCTCAAACCTTTAAAGAGAAGACAGCTAATAGTAGGAAATTTGCCACCTTCTGAGACATGCCATTCCACATTTGGACAGCTCTCACTGTTAAGAAGTTTTTATTATGTTTCTTTCATTACACTGAGCAAACTTTTGTTTGAAACTATTAAAGTCTGTGTCAATGGTGCATCCTTCATTCATTTCACATTTTTAAGCATCAATAATATATTTAAATAGCTAAGATTTGAGGTTTTAATTATACTATATTTTCCTCATTTTTGTTCTTCTAGCTTTGAGCTAATTTTGATCTTTGCTCTAAAAATATCAATGGTGGGGGGCAGCTAGGTGGCTTAATGGATAGAGCACCGGCCCTGGAGTCAAGAGGACCTGAGATCAACTATGGCCTCAGCCATTTAATAATTGCCTAACTGTGTGATCTTTGGCAAGTCACGTAACCCCAATGCCTTAAATAAAATGAAAAAAAAAATTAAAAATCAATGATCTGGCTATACAGAGACAAATGTTTGGGAATGACTCCCACATCAGGAGCAAGTTGTTTCCTATCTCAAAATATTATCAAGATGTCTAAATCTCTTTAACACCCTAAATTGCTATTAGTTCTGAGGTCTTCTGGGGTCAAGACAAACAATTGAATCCTCTTTCACAAGAAAATCCTTCAAACCTAGATGATAGCAACCTTCTACCTCCAACCATGACTCTTTGCCCCACCAAGATATACTTATCTATTAGCTAAACAGATTGGTTATCTGACCAAAGGAGAAGATAGTAATATTAACTACTTGATAAACCTGGTCAGAAATATAATGTCTGACAGTATGGGTGGTTCCCCATTTATATACTATCCAAAGACAGAAAAGATGTTCATTAATTTTCCCTTCTCTAGGGACATTGGTCACTGTAATTATGGAGTTCAATTTTGGACATTGTTTTCTTTTTTACATTATTGTAGTCCTGGTGTATATTAGTTTCCTGTTTCTATTTATTTCATTATGCATGAGTCTTCTCATGTTTCTCTAATTTTCTGACAACATAGTAATGCTCCCTAACTTCATACAATACCCACTAACAATACATTGGGGAAGCTAGGTGGCATGGTATATAGAGCACTGGCCCTGGAGTCAGGAGGATCTGAGTTTATGTTTACATACATAGGTGGAGATATATATATATATATATATATATATATATATATATATATATATAGAGAGAGAGAGAGAGAGAGAGAGAGAGAGAGAGAGAGAGAGAGAGATAGAGAGATAGAGATAGAGATATATCATTATCAGTATTTTCCATTTTTCATTTGTTTTATTTTTAGATACAGGGATATGATCACACTCACATTGAAAAGTTCCAGTAGAGTAACACTTTCAACCAATATGTCATCAATTTATCTGTGAATTTTAGAGCATTAACTGGAGCAATGAGAAGTCAAATGACCTTGCTTAGGATAACTCAAATTCAAGGGTAAGGATAAAGATCTAGGGGTGGCTAGGTGGTGTAGTGGATAAAGCACCTGCCTTGGAGTCAGGAGTACCTGGGTTCAAATCCAGCCTCAGACACTTAATAATTACCTAGCTGTGTGGCCTTGGGCAAGCCACTTAACCCCATTTGCCGTGCAAAAACCTAAAATAAAACCCAAACAAACAAAACAAAGAATAAAGATCTAAATCTGAGTCTTCCTGACTCCAGTCCTCTACCTTCTCTTCCATACCATATATATATATACATATCAATTTAATTTAGATTTGGAAAGGGTATTTATATTTTTTATGTGTAATAGATTGTTTTGATAGGGGAAGTCTATAGACCCCATCTTAGAAAATTGTTATTGAACTGATAAAATGAAATACATTGCATTATTACAGAGGAAATCAATTATATTGAAATAAAATTTTCAAAATATTTCCCATCAAAGTTCATGTTCTCCCTGAAATCAATCCATGGAATCTTTCAGAATTCTTCTATGCAAAACCTTAGTTTAGATGGTCTTATCAGATTCTTTGGGAAATTGTTTCACCTAATCTTCTGCAAGCTAAATGACACAGTAGATAGTGTGGGACCTGGAGTCAGAAAAACTCATTTTCCTGATTTCAAATGTGTCCTCAGACACTTAGTAACTGTGTGACTCTAGGCAAGTCATTTAACACTGTTTGCCTCAGAATCCTCATCTGTAAAATAAGTTGGAGAAGGAAAAGCAAACCACTTTATTATCTTTGCTAAGAAATAGGAAATCCTCAATGAAGAGTTGGATACAACTGAAAAAATATTCTGTAACAGATGTTAGCAGACACTATATTTATTTACAAGATGATGATGAAGCTTATCATTTGCTCTTGAAGAAGACATCAAGGGAGGTGATGCCATGACAATCACATGAGTTAGATTTGAATGAGGGAGAGAGTTGTGCAAAGTCATCAGCTTCACTTTCTCCTCCAGAGTCATCTGGATTCTTTGGCCAGATATGAATCAGGTTGGGAGATAACCTTGGATGACAGGCAATCAGGATTAAGTGACTTGCCTCAGGTTACACAGCTAGTAAGTGTGAAGCTGGACTAGAACTCCCATACTCCTGACTCCAAGGTCAGGGCTGTATCCACTGCACCATCTAGTTGCACCTCTTTTCAAGATAACCATCTTGTAAATATATACTTATTGGCATTGAAATGGAATATAATTGTGTCCCATGAAACAAATATCTTTATGACTAAAAATCAATCCCTTTGGAATAATTTGGAATCTTTAGCATTTGGCCAAAGTTGACATATTCAGAATGCAAATTGTATGATGACTACAAAGAGTCTTCTGTAGCTTGTTTGACTGATGTATCATTATATCATCTGAAATAGGAGAGAGTTGCAAAGGAAACAGGGTCATTAGTTCTTTCAATCTTTCTTTCACTGGTGAATGGTACCAAAATATTAAGCATCTATTGAAAGCATTTGGCAATGAACTTCTTCATAATTAGGATGCTTATCAAACGGTTGCTAGATTCACACCAGAGCAACACCCAGCATTTCTGCTTCACTGAAATATATTCCAAGAATCAGTCACTTCAAAGACAAAGATACTCTAGAGTTGGTTTGGGGATACCCTAATATCCCCAAAATATTTAGCTAGATTCAATGCATTTATTTAATTGCTAAATATAAATAAATACACTTAATTGCTAAATATAAAAATTATGTTATTTTTCTGGGTCAAATTATTGTTTTTAAATAATATTAATATTGAATATAAATATAAAAAATTGTCAACTCATGAAAGAACTTCCTCTTTCTTCAATCTGTATGGTCCCATTTTTGTCCTAAAGGTCAGTTTTCTTTATCATATGAGAAGAGATTCGTTCCTATGGAGGGGATTGAGATTTGGAAGAGTACTTAAGCTGCCAAATGCCCTACAATATGTTATCTGTGTTCTTAAAAATCATTTATGGCCCCAAAAATGGAAATCTAGAATTTTTCAGTAACTTGCCACTTTCATGGTTTGCATTGAAAACAAACTGTGCAAATGACAGGAGAATGATGATAAATAAATTAAAAAAAAACTATTATTAGTTGCTACTACTATGGAAGAATTATTTGCATGTACCAAAGGGTTGAAGGGGGATAAAAGAGAGAAAGAGAGAGTAGAAGATTAAAAAAGAGTAAAGGAGATAAGGGGAGGGAAAAGAAGGGAGAAAGAAAAAGGGGAAAGGACAGTAAGGGGGAAAGAAGAAAGAAAGAAAGAAAGAAAGAAAGAAAGAAAGAAAGAAAGAAAGAAAGAAAGAAAGAAAGAAAGAAAGAAAGAAAGAAAGAAAGAAAGAAAGAAAGAAAAAGGAAGGAAGGAAGGAAGGAAGGAAGGAAGGTGTGTCAAATGTGTGTTAAATTAAATAGAAAGATAAAATAAAAGAGGAGGGGAAAACTTTTGCACAAGTGAAAACAATATAGTACAAAGTAAAACTTTGTGCAACATATATAAAAATAAATGTCTAATGATATATGTATATATTATATATGCATATATGTATATATTATGTATATTCATATGTGTGTATATTTATATATACAGACACATATAGGTCCTTAGACAAATATAGAACACAAGCCACTGCCCAAAAGATAAAGGATATGAAGGATCAGTTTTCAAATGAATAGAAATACAAACTGCTAACCTTATCATGGCATAGCAGAATGGGTATTAGATTTAGAGTCAAAGAATTCGGTTCAAAGTCTGTCTCTATTGCGTGCTACCCATGTGACCTTGGGCAAGTCATTTGATTTCATTGTCTTTACCTGCAAAATGAGGTAGTTAGATCACATGGTTCCTTCCATATCTAAATCGAGGATCCAGTAATTTTTCTGACAAACTGTATTTGGCCCAAGGAATAGGAATTACTAGTTCTGTTTTGTAAGTTACAAGAATCAAACATCCTGATCTGCTTGTGCATAATTTAAGATACTTTGACAACTTTTCCTTGAGTTTCTTTTCTCTTGGAGTTGAGCCCACAATGTCTCTTTTAAGTTGAACATTCTTGACAGACAAGGAATTCTGTTTTTGCGGTTTATTACTATTAATTCAAAGTGATACCAAGTGAGAAACACTTCTTTTGGCTTTTAGAAATATATATGGTTGACCTTGAGGGGTGTAGGCAAAGCTTTGCATGAGTAAATAAAATGATTCATTCAAACACTGAAGATATGAAAAATAGATATACACAGAATATCAAGTTGTCACTTATTCCTAACACAACATTGCAGGCTTTGTTTCTGGCTTGGTTTTGTTTTGAAAAAAAGACATATTTTGAAAATTGTTTATAAAAAATAACAATGCTTGAGAGAATTGTTTAGGTGACAACCATCAAATGCAGATACATGTTTAAGTGAAATATGTGTTGTTTAGAAATGCAATTTTAAAAATAACATATTATCCATGCTACAACATTCTATTCTATTGACATCAGAAGACTTGAGACCAAATCCTAGCTTTTCAACTCTGAGTGATTTTGAAAGTCAGGCTTTTTTGGCCTCAGTCTCCTTATTTGCAAAATGTAAGAGTTGCACGTAATTACTTTTAATTTCTTGCTCAGTTTTTAAATACACAATTTAATTATAAAAAGCAATACCTTGTCTGATATAAATGTGAAACAGTCTTAGTCTAGTATTTTTTTAAATTATGGTATAGTCAGCTTACTTTTGGGCACATCATCCAAAACACCTTTTAATTTCTTCATCTTGTATTTTCCATAAACATTATATTCATTCCATGTTCTCTTTTATTGACAACTGCTTTAATGAAAATTGACAAAAGGGATATTTTGAACAGCTGTTCTCCTCACAGCTGACAGAAATGTCAGAAATATGCACTAACTCCATTTCCCATAATAAGATGGACACTTTATAGTCAATATTTCATGTGTCTTTTTAAAAATCAGCTATGAGTTTTTTTATGTCCTGAAAATTAATGGGGGCCGTCAATTAACATGAAGGATACTCAACTACACAATTTTAGCAGCATTAATACCTTGAAAAAGATTAAAGAAAAACAGAATCTCTCTAAATGACAAGGCTAGAATTCTCTCAATTTAAAGCTACTATGTGTGGAATGAGTTGTAATGTTATGAATAAAAAATATGATGAAACCACATTATGAAAATGATTTCAGGATAAATTAAAGCTATAGCAATAATGGTGGATAAACTAGTCATCCTTGAACCTTAGAAAATTGGATAAACCAAAAGTGGTTGAGTGGTCTCTCCATACAATGTCTTTCTAGATGTTGTGTAGAGCATAAGGAATCTCTACCCTTGGGAGCATTGTGTTCTTGGAAACTGTACATTAAAATGGATCATCATTCATTATTTGAAAGTCTCTTTTATCTTCTAAATTGCAAACAATTTCTCATTTTTCTTGGAAATGAGACCTCTATAAGATAAATTTGCCATGAGGATATTTCCTAGTTAGTTGCTTCCCTTTTAATCTCAGATTTATTCAATTTGTGTAAAATATTTTTAATAATATATAATTGAAAATATCAATTTTATCTTCTGTGATCCCTGTGTTTTTTCATGCATTTCTCTTCATACTCATAATTCTAATAGGTAATGCCCTCCATTGTTTCTAAATTATTTATGATGTGACTTCTAATAGTTGTCTTTCACCCATTTGGAATTTACCATTTTATAAAGTATGAGGTGTTGGTTTAAATCTAATTTCTTCCAATCTGTTATCCATTCTTTCCAAAAGTATTTTTTTATTCAAATAGGGAATGCTATCCCAGTAATTATGACTATTGTATTTATTGAATATCAGAGAATTAGATCAATTTTTTAGAAAAATCAAATTGTTTCCAATAATTATTATAATGTAATATAGTTTAAGATCTGTCTCTGCTAGCTACCCTTCATTCTTGATTACTTCTCCTTATTTCTCTTAAAACTCTTAAACTGTTAAGCGTATGACAAGGCTTCGCAAGAGAAGTAAGGCAAGTCATCTACAAGTATATGGTGGGGGGAAATTCTGAATAACTACTAATTAGGGCAATATACATTTAATCAATTCTGAGGTTTCAACTCATACCCAAAAGAGTGGTAAATATGATGGAAAGGGAAAATGATAGCTGGTCTGTGTGGCAACAGGTGCACTGATATACTATTTGTATGATTATAACCATTCTAGAGAACAATTTGAAAGTGTGTGTGTATAATTATATATATATATTATATATTATATACATATATATGCATAAATGTGCTTAGCTTTTGATCCAGATATCTCATTGCCAAGTCTATATCCAAAGAGTTCAAATAAAGAGAAAAAGATGTTCTACATTAATATTTATAAGAGGTATTTTTACAGTGACAAAAAAATACCTGAAAACTAAGAAGATACCCATCAAATGAGATATGACTGAATAAATTTTGATAGTGAAGGCATCTATATTCTAAGAAAATGAAGAAACAAATGAGTTAAAAAGAATATGGAAAGAATTATGTGAACTTAGGCAGAATAAAGTAAGCAGAACTAGGCTGTTAATTAATAATATAATAGCAAAATTATAAAGAAGAATATTAGTGAAATCAGGTGATGAACTCAATCAGCAAAACAAGGACAACAAAAAGTACAATTACATATAAAAACAAATAACTTTAGAGAGCATCAGGGAGAAGTATAGTCTAATTTAATTCTTCCATAAAGATCTAGAAAATAAACCCAGAAATATGAAGGGTAATAATCACAGTGAATTATTTTTCCAGTGCAGATCAATAAAGAGAGACAGAGAATTCTACGTCCATTGAAGATTGTGCTTTGAGAGGTACCACATGGGACAATGCTCCAGAGAATGAAAGAGGGCAAAAGTTGTATATTAGGGGAGGAATCATTTGGGCAGGAATAGATCTCATGGTCTCCTCAACTATTGTAGGCTAAGGGAATGATCATTATGTGGCAACTTTGTTGTCAGTACTTAATTCTGGATCTCAGATCCATGTAGATTGAGGAGAGGACCTGCCTTGAGGGATGGTGGAGAGAAGTAGATTGTAAAATAGCAAGGGAGCAAATTTAGAAGCCAGCATCAGCAGGGTTGCATGGTATCAAAGAAGCAGAGCAATACCTCACTGTCAACTTCTAGTCCAGTCTGAAGTCAATAGAGGAAAGGCCAGGTTTGAAATCCAATTCCAAGGATTTCTGGCCAAGATGATAGACAGAAGTCAGGCACCATGCTAAGGCCTCCCAGTTTTCCCCTCAGAAATAATATGATAGAAACTTATTAACAGAAATTCGATCAACAAAAAACAGAAAGAGAAGCTATAAGAAGAATATCTACCAACAAGTTCTGCTTCAGGGGACCATGGGTGAACAGGAGTGGAGAGCAGAGAGCCAGCCCAGGAGCAGAGGCAGGGTGAAGCCAGAGGAACAGTGTTAGCTGCAGAGTCTTTGGAGGTAGAAGTGGAGGTCTGGGGAGTCCAAGCAGGGCTGGAGGGTGAGTTCCAGCACAGAGTTACAGAGTGAGGAGGGATATCAATCCATTCAACTTGGGGCCCTGAGCTCCATACCACCAGTGGAGACTTCTTCCCAGAACAAACTATATAACAGTACCCCCAACCCCCAACCCCAGGCTCAGGTGTGGTCAGCAGAGCCCCCCCCCCCAGCTGAATAGGGAGATTAATATTCTCACCCCAGGGTCCAGCCCACATTGTTCAAGGATAATTCAGACATTTCTGTCACCCCTCACCCCCTCCAGGCCTAGGGAGAGGACCTCAAATCAAGGCCACAGACACTCTAGAGAAAGCAATCAGCACCCACTACTGGTGGCACACCTGGAGTTACTAAGCCCAGTGAACAAAGCCTCTAGGGTTTTCATAACCAAATATCTGTGAGCTAGTCCCCTCCCCCCAACACAGGACCCTAGAAAAAAGAAGAAAGGCCAGGGAAAGGGGGTCCATTGAAAACTACTTTGAAGGGGGCAGCTAGGTGGCACAGTGGAAAGAGCACCGGCCCTGCAGTCAGGAGTACCTGTGTTCAAATCCAGTCTCAGACACTTAATAATAACCTAGCTGTGTGGCCTTGGGCAAGCCATTTAACCCCATTTGCCTTGCAAAAGAACAAAACAAAACAAAACCTTAAAAAACAAAAACAAAACTACTTTGAACACATAGATCCTTAACCAGAGATACCTAGAATTTCTGAGGAGAATATGAATTTGTCTCTAGCCTAGAAAGACTTCCTAGGAAGAAATCAGGAAGGAGTTTAAAAATCAATGGGAAAAATTAGGAAAAGAAACTCAAGAAAAAATTAATACCTTGCAAGAGAAAATTAACATCTAGCAACAAGAAAAAAAATCCTTGGAAAATACAAATGGACGAATACAAAAAGAAAATCATTCTCTCCAAACTACACTATTGCAAATGGAAAGCTCTTTCAAAAATTGAACTGATCAGTTGGCAAAGGAGTTGCAAAGGGTAAATGAAGAAAATTCATATATAAAAAAAGAATGGAATCTGAGGAAACTAATGACTTTATGAGACAACAAGAATCTGTTAAACAAAATTTAAAAAATCAAAAGATAAAAGAAAATGTAAAATACCTAATCAGCAAAACCACTAACCTCAAGAACAAAGCCAGGAGAAACAACCTAAGAATCACTGGGCTTCTTGAAAACATTTTTTTTTTTGTTTTTTAGATTTTTTTTCAAGGCAATGGGGTTAAGTGGCTTGCCCAAGGCCACATAGCTAGCTAATTATCAAGCGTCTGAGGTTGGATTTGAACCCAGGTACTCCTGACTCCGAGGCCCATGCTCCTAGCTACCCCTTCTTGAAAACACTGAAGATAAAAAAAAAGCCTGAACTTAATATTACAGTATTTAATGATGGGAAACTTCCCTGATATCATGGAACCCGAGGGCAAAATAGTTATTGAAACAATACATCAATCCCCTCTGGAAAGGGATCCTAAAATGAAAACACCAAGGAATATTATGGCCAAATTCCAGAACTATCATATAAAAGTGAAAGTGCTGCCAGCAACCAGAAATAAACAGTTTAGATACCAAAGAGCCACAGTGAGGATTACTGGCTACATCAACATTAACGGATTGAAACGGCTGGAATGATATATTCTGAAGAGCAAGGGAGCTCGGAATGCAGAGAAGAATCCATTATCTGACAAAACTGAGCCTTCTCTTCCAGGGTAAAAATATGGACATTTAACACAATAGGAGATTTCCAACTTTTCCTGATGAAAAGTCCAGAGCTAAATAGAAAATTTGAACATCAAACAAGAGACTCAAGAGACACATGAAATGGTTTTTAAAAAGGGTAAAGAAAAAAACTGCTATCCAATAAGATGAAACTGACTATATCCCAACCTGGGAGAAAGATTCTCATAACATTTTACAGATGAGGAAATCAAAGTGATGCATAGCCATATGAAAAATTGCTCTAAATCATTACTTATTAGAGAAATGCAAATTAAAGCTTCTCTGAGATACCACCTCACACCTCTCAAACTGGCCAATATGACCAGAAAGAACACTGATCAGTGTTGGAAGGGATGTGGGAAATCTGGGACACTAATGCATTTTTAGTGGAGCTGTGAACTCATCCAAAAGGCAACAAAAACGTACATACCTTTTGATCCAGCAATACCACTCCTGGGTCTAGATCCTGAAGAGATGATGAAAAAGGGTAAGAACATCATTTGTACAAAAATATTCTTAGCAGCCCTGTTTGTGGTGGCAAAGAATTGGAAATTAAGTAAATATCCTTTAACTGGGGAATGACTTAACAAATCATGAGATACATACATATATAGATATAGATTAGATATAGATATAGATATAGATATAGATATAGATATAGATATAGATATAGATATAGATATAGATATGGATGTAGACGTAGATGTAGACGTAGACGTAGACGTAGACGTAGATATAGATATATATACTGAGATGAGCAGAACCAAATATATATGAACTGATGCTGAGCGAGATGAGCAGACCCAGAAAAACATTGTATACCATATGGAATAGCAACATGGGGGTGATCATCAGGCTTAATGGAATTGCTAATTACATGAGTGCAACAATCTGGGAAAATTTGGGAGTATCTCTGAAAGAGAATATCATCTGTATCCAGAGAAAGAATCATGGAGTTTGAATAAAGCCCAAAGACTATTACCTTTAATTCACAAAAAAATAAAACTTATTATGTAATATTGCTATTTCTTATAAATTTTTTTCTTAAGGATAATATTTCTCTTTCAACATATTCAATTTAGATCAATATATAGCATGGAAATAAGGTAAAGACTAACAGAATGCCTTCTGTGGGGGGTGGGAGGCAGAAAGTCAGATTGGGGGAAAGTTGTAAAATTTAAAAAAAGAAATTAATTTAAAAAAAAAGAAATTTCATGCCAAGATGGAAATTAAAGGTACTATTAACTTGCCAATGTTCCTTTTTTATATATCTTTGATGCCATCTTTTGTGACAGTTTTTACATTCAAATCATGAGATATATTATAGGCTTCTTTCACCCAATTATCCTTTTCTATTCCCCTTTGACTCACTAGAAAACAACATGATATTTGAAGAATCATGTGATTTTTTTTTCAATACCTCAAGGTATCTTTGGTATTACTGACATGGGTATTTCTCCCAGGGTTGCTGATAGCTTTCTCACACTAGATATACAACACTTTTCTGAGATCTTCCATTTTCCAAATAGGATTCATATAGTCTTCTGAACTTCCATTACATCAGAGGTCTTAACCTGGGCTCCAGAAACATTTTTAAAAAAATAAGGAAGCTGTATTTATATATAATTTGATTTCTTTTGGAATCTAATATGTATATATCCTTAGGAATATGATTTAAGTAAATATTGTTATATCTTTTATGATTTAAGAAAATGATAATTTGTCTAAGGTCTTCATCATACTATGACACACTACAAGAATTCCTTCACTAAATATATTAATAAGGCATCAGGCCTACAAAACTGAGGCATCTGACCTTTAGAGAAGGACTTGCTAACATAATTCTATATATAATATACATCCATAACAGTAAACTACTGGATCATACAGTATGTTTTAAAAATATAGGAGAGTAAAAGCATTTAAGAACTACCTACCAGGTATCAGACATTGTGCTGAGAGAAATGATTCTTTTTCTCTTGTATAAATAATAAATCATTGATCAAATAGAACTTAAGGACATTGTTGATGAATGATACTGCCCAAATCCGGAGGGAAGTTGCCTTTCCATTCTGGGTGGGAGATCCCACTCAACTGAGAAACATCAAAAAAAATTTAATCTAAGGTTAAATATGGTCCATTGTATTTTAGTTTGTCAATTCTGAGCAGAGGTAGACTGCCTTTTGCCAAATTACTCTAGCTGGAGAAAATCTGAATGAGAGAAGTGTTTTTGTTCAAGACTTAGTGGTCAGAGTCATGTCCATTAGACTCTCATTATAATAAACCCATGTCTCATTATAATATTCATTCTTCTCATTAAGAAGTAACCAGAACTGTTTGCCACTTTCAGGAACTCCCACTCTTCCAAGGACATATAAGCATCCAATGCATTCCATGAGGGGTCTTTGGCATTCAAGATTGCAACTGACCTTTTCTAATAATTATCCACTAGCATGATTAATTAAATGATTAATTACCCAGAAACTTTTTCTCTCAAATTTTAAATGTAACAATGTTAAGCACTTCACAAATATTGAAATGCTCCTTTCCTAATGATCCCTGAATGTGCAGAGAGAAAAAAAAAATGAAGTGATAATGTGGGGCAATAAAATAAAGATAAGCCCTATTAATGTCTTGACTAAACATAGTGTTATACAAAGTAAGAAACACTGGATTAGAAATTTTTAAAATGTGGGTTTTAAGCCATATTTTTATTATAGTTATTGGGTAAGACCTTAGACAATTTACTCAACATCCCTTTCTGCATTTCCCCCACTCATAAAAAGCAAGGGCCATACTAAAATAATCACTTTGATTTCTGGAAGAGAGACGGGGTGGGGGAGGATAGATGAAAGAATGAAAGAGATAATACATTATATACATATGTGCATATGACATGCAGATAATCAAGAGAACTAAATAACAATCAGGGACACAAATTTTATTTATTTTTCCTCTCTGTAAGGAAGCCAACATTTATTATGCTAGTATAACCTTGATAGAAATGGGAATATAAATATGAAGAGAAGGAAAATAAGGAGCTTATATTGAAATTGAAGAAAATAAAATAATAAAAGGAGGTGGAAAATTGGAGAGGTTATCTAGCTTGGAGCTTTGTAGAGAAAGTCAAACACAAACAAGAGTGGAGACTAGAAAGGAATGAGGATGGCCAGCCTAAGTGAAAGAAGTATGTGTTTGATTTTTTTTTCTTTTATAATAATGAAGTGAAAACTTTTCATCACTTAATATTCTAAAATTTATTTTTCATCATAATAAACCTTCAGTCCAGATTTGGGAACATGGCAGAAGAAAATTCTAAGTCTTGTAAAACTTGCTTCAAAAGGATTGATCCAAGTAAAAATTGTCCATATTTTTCCTAACTGAATTTGACAATAGCAACAGTTCAGATAATATATTTCCTTTATACATAATTTAAAAAATTATTCACATAATCCTAATATGGGACTAGATAATACAAATCAATTCCAAGAGATATGCAATCTAAACAATTAATAACAGCATGTAAGATAACAGATAGAAACACAGTCATAAAGAACTCTAGTTGTCACTGGTTATCCATCAACTGAAGCCAGTCCAGTGCCTTCATACTCATTCAATAACTTTGTTTATATCCCTCAAACATGTTGTAGCTTTCTATTTTTGACACTACTCTATTGGATTAGCGTTACTTCCACTTTATTGCACTCATCTAATTGTGAAATCATAGGTGGGGCCATGTTGGTTTTTAATCAACCATGCCTACCTAGTATAGAGCTCTGAAATACACATTTACCTAATAAGTATTGTAAACTGCATAGAGACAGATGATGGAAGTATCGATATTTGTTTAGATGTTTCAGTTGTACATTTATGTGTTGGTGATATGTTCAGTTGTCTGTTTATCTCAGTTATAAGTAGGTGAGGAACATTTTGTAAGTATATTCCTTCACATGGAAATTTTTGGCAGGATATATGTTTTTAAAAAATGAAGAGACAAGATAATTTTTCTCTAAGGGGAATAGCAGAAAGGCACTCCAGGAAAAAGAGTCCCAAAGAAATATGTGTGGCAACAAGAAATGGATCAAAAGGATCTAGGAAACTCAAAATGGCAAGAACTGGTATGGTTCAGTTAAAACAAAAAGAAAATCACTGCCTTTCTTCATGGTCTTATTCTTTTAAAGTGTGGTATTCTTTTCTATATAAGGTGAGGTTAGGTTGGAGGATCTCTAACGTCTTTTCCAGCTCTAAAAATTCTATGATTCTTTCAATGATCAGATTTATGAGAAACAAAGAATTTTTGTCCCCCAACAAAGTAAGTTAGGAGCCTTTAATTTTAAAACTAAGATTATTTATTCACGTTGAAGTAATACTAGCATGCTAATGAAATAAAAGATAATAAAAACAATGAAGACAAGAGGAAGAAAGTTTGAAAAAGACAGATTTTATAATGCAACTAACTTCCTTGATATCTGTTTAAAGGAGTCTGATGTTAGAGGATTAGTATATTCTAGAATTTCTCCCTCCCCATTTAGGTTACTCCAGATTTTGCTGGTTTGCAAATGTCTCTCCCAACTCCTAGAATATAACTAAAATGATGAAGGTTTCCTGAAGATTATTTACCATAGAGGCTAGGGCTCAAGGTATGTCTCCACTGAAGTAGCTCCCTGGTAACTTCTCAACCATCTTACATGAATTTAATCAATGGCTAAATGTGAAAAGACCAAACTACATGGGAGTGAATGCCCTTCAAGGCTTGGCCCATGACACTGGACCATAAGTCACTGACCAGAAGAGTTTTGGAATGAAGACAAAGAGCTCTGATGATTTCTGCTCCTGAATACATTCTCCATGCAATGACTAAACCAATATTTTTGTTATTATGATTTCTACATTTTGACTCCATGAGTCTAAAACTTGAAAAAAATACATGTCAAATATGGACAACTATGCTGATTTTTGTATGCAGAAATGTGTGTGTATATATGTGTGTAAATATATAGAGATGCATATATATCTATATGCATATGTCTACCTATTGTTGTTGAGTCATTTCAGTCATTTTTTTATTCCTTGTGATGCTATTTTGGGATTTTTTTTGCAAAGATACTGGAGTGGTTTGCCATTTCCTTTTCCAACCCATTTTACAGATGAGGAACAGGAGTAAACAGGATTAAGTTACTTACACAAGGTCACACTGATAGGAAGATTCTGAGGCCAGATTTGAACTCATGAAAATGAATCTTCTTGATTCCAGGAAGATATGCATTATATCACCTAATTCTGTGCATATGTTTATGTGTATCTATTATATAAATCTATTATATAACATGTGATGGACTACTTTCTGCATGAAAAATGAAAATGAAGAATTGAAAGAAATATTGGAAGATTTGAAAGATGAAATGAGTCAGAGTAAAATAAATACATGGCACAATATACACAAGGAATAACAAAGCAAATGCAAAGATCACTCTAAGGAAGGCAAATTCAGACTTTGAATAGCTAATCATGAAACCAAAGAGTGTAAAATGAAAAATTCTTTTCTCTTCTGAGAGGGGCTAAGGGGACTACTCAGATGAATGGTGCACACATGGTCAGACTTAGTCACTGCTTCATTCTGTGCTATCTTGGAGAGGGGAAACGAATATTTAGAAAGTGCTATGATTTAAAAGTCAAAGACATCAATAAACCTCAATGATTAAAATATAATTGGAGGGAAAATGTCATGGTTTTTTAGAGGATAAAATGCTTCCACACAGTACTATTTGAGTGTTGGATATGATTGTACAAATCAACTTTAAAAATGCTTCTTAAGCAGTGGTATTATTCAGAGAAAATATGAGGCTAACTGTATACCTCATTTCCAAAAAACCCAGAGTAGAAAAAAAGTAAAGAAATAATGAACAAATTATATCTTTTCCAAAACATATGACATTTTATGATATATTTGGCCACTAATAATTCTTATTCTTTCTGTCACCTTCTTTTAAAGACTCAAATTATTCTCACACTAGAAACTAATGCAAATAAATCATCCAGCAATTGAAGAATGTGATTTCATTAGAAAATTTAAACAAAAACCAAAAAACTTCTTTAAAGAGAAAAATAAGGAAATAATCCTCAATGACAGGCTACCAGACATCTGCAAGAGGCATTTCAACAACAGAGATCATAGAATCCTAAATTTTAAAGCCAGTAGGAATTTTAGGGGGTCAAATAGTCCAACCACCTCATTTTACAGGTAAGGAAACTAAATCCCAAAGAAAAGGCTTGCATAAGCTTACAGAGATATTAATTGATAGAGATAGCATCTGAAACCAAGTTCTCTAACTTTTTTCAATAATAACATTTTGGGAATTCATCACAACAAAAAACGAAATTTCTTTCTCAAATCCACCTCAATTACCTACTCCTCACAGAAAAGTTCTCAAGGTTCTACACACTCTGGCTTCAAAGTATTCCACAATCCTCAGTATGGGGCAACCAAGTGAAAAAAAAGATTCAGGGTCAAGGTCACAGCCCTTCTGGATGTTGCAACATATCATCATCATTGCCCACTGCTCTAGTATAGCTCCTGCTATTGGACCAATGTTCTACCATTAGTGCCCACTGCTCATGTCTCTCCAGAGCTAATAATAATAATTATTATTATAATAATCATGGGCTTCCTCATAAATACTTAACAACCAGCTTTCTTTGGGGAAAAAGTTCATTCACAAAATACTTTTTTTTACATACATGAGCAATAATAGAATAGGCATACGTTATGAATAAAGTATCCCAGCTAACAAGAACAGTTTCATTTAGTAAATGAACTTGGTTTTCAATGAAAAAGAATATTTGTTTATTAATCTAGATAAAAAGGAGAAAAAATGTTATTTTTAGTAATTAAAAAGCAACTTAATTTATATTTACTATTTAAATTGCAGATTCTCTAAGTATTTAAATATTTATTGCATTAAATTCTTTCTTCATTCTTAATTCAAAAATATTTTAATCTCCTTAAAAATGTTTACAATGCTGCAATCATTGAAATATTTAAATTTTAGGTTTTAGAATCGAGGAATAAAATATTCCATTATGTACATTTGAAATTCAGAATGGAGAAGATTGAAGTCTAGATAATAAAATATTTTAATACTTATTAGATTTATTTTCCATGAGTGTGAGTATTCCCTCCTTCCATATAAGAGTGGAAAAACCCCTGGTCTTTGTAAATTCTTCTTCATGAGTACAAAAAAATACCTCCCTAAAAATAGATTGGAAACTAGTTGAAGATAATGACTTAATAAGACAACAAGGACGTATTAAACAAAATTTTAAAAAGAAGAAATGAAAAATACAAGAAAATATAAAATACCTCATTGATAAAACAACTGTACTGGAAAATAGCTCCAGGAGAGGCAATTTAAGAATCATAGGACTTGTTGAAAACTTTATTTAAAAAAAAGAGCCTGGACTCCATTCTTCAAGATAAAGTTAAGGAGAACTACCCTGATATCCTGGTACCAGAGGGTAAAACAGTCATTGAAATAAATCATGAATCTTCTCCTGAAAGGGAGCCCAAAATGAAAATCCCAAGGAATAATGTGGCCAAACTCCAGAATTATCAGATCAAGGAAATCCTGTAAATGACCAGAAAGAAACAATTCAAATACCAAGGAGCCACAGTTAGGATTACAAAGGACCTCGCTGTACCAATAATAAAGGACTGAAGGGCCTGGTATAAGATATTCTGGACAGCAAGTAAGCTTGATTACAACCAAGAATCAATCATCCAACAAAAATGACCCTTCTCTTTCAGGGAAAAAATGAACCTTTAATGTAATAGGTAACTGACACTTTCCTGATCAAAGGAAAAGAGCTGAATAGAAAATTTGATCTTCAAACAGGAGATTCAAGATATAAATGAAAAGGTAAACAAGGAAAAAGAAAAAGACTGCTATTCAATAAGATTAAACTGGTGGAATCCCTATTTGGGAAGAAGATTATCAAAACTTTTGACAATTGTAACTTTATCAGAGGGGAATATGCTTATGCTGAAAGTATAGACATTCATGGTATGTCCATGAGTTTGAAGGAATGGTTTTTTAAAAAAAAATAGGACATTAAAGAAGGGGACTGTAAAAAGAAAAGAGAAAGGGAGAGATGGAATGGGGTAAATTATAACATATAAAGAGGTGAAAAAGACCTATTTCAATAGAGGGAAAGAAGAGATTAAGTATGAACCATTGAATCTTACTCTCATTGGAACTGGCTCAGAGAAATAAGATACACACTCACTTGAGTTTAGAAATTTATTTTACTTTGCAGGTAGGAGGGGAAAGAGGGAAGAAAGAAGGAGGTACTGATTGATGTGAGGGAAGAAGGAAGAAGGGGGAAAAATGGAAAGAAAAGGAAGGGTGGTGGATAGAAGCAGGGGACACATTGATTGAGTTGGTATTCAGAAGCAAAACAGTGGGGAAGAGGGATAAGGTGAAAGGAGAGGGAGAAAATGCAAACAGAGAGAAGATAGCATGGAGTGTAATATGGAGTTACTAATTTTAAACAGTGACTATGAATGGGATGAATTCTCACATAAAATGGAAGCAGATGGCAAAGTGGATTAAAAGCCAAAATCTTACATATGCTGCTTTCAAGAAACATGTTTGAAGCAGAGAGATACAAACAGAATAAAGGTAAAAGGTGGGAGGAGAATATATAATGCTTCAGCTAAAGGAAAAAAAACAGGAATAATAATTCTTATCTCAGACAAATCAATTGCAAAAATAGGTTTCATTAAAAGGGATAAGGAAGAAAACTATATCCTCCTAAAAGATTAGATGAGGAAGTAATTTCAATACGAAATATCTACTCACCTAGTGGTATAGCATCCCCTTGGTGGGGGATTTCAACCTCCCTTTCTCAGAATTAGATAAATCTAACCAGAAAATTAACAAGAAGGAAATTAAGGAGATAAATATAATATTAAAAAACTTAAGATATGCTAGATCTCCAGAGAAAATTGAATGGAAATAGAAAGGAATCTACTTTTTTCTGTGGTACATGGTACCTACACAAAAACTGACTATATATTAGGGCTAGAAACCTCATAATCAAATGAAGAAAGGCAAAATAATGAAAACAACCTTTTCAGACTATAATTCAGTAAAAATCACATGCAATAAAGGATCATGGAGACAGAGACCTAAAACCACGTGGAAACTAAATAATCTAATTTTAAAGAATAAATATTTAAATATCAAATCATAGAAAGAATTAATAATTTCATCTAAAACAATGACAATAATGAGACAACATACAAAAATTTATGGAATACAGCCAAAGCAGTTGTTAGATGAAATATTATATTACCAAATACTTACTTGAATAAAATATAGAAAGAGGATATGAATGAACTGAGCATGTAACTAAAAAAATTAGAGAAAGAAGAAATTAAAAATCCCCAATTAGATGGCAAATTAGAAATTCTAAAATTAAAGTTAAATTTTATAAAATCAAAAGCAAGAAAATTATTAAACTAATAAATATATCAATTGTTAGTTTTATAAAAATAATAAAATAGATAAATTTTTGGTTAATTTTATTTTTAAAATGAAGTAAAACAAATTATTAATGTCAAACTGGAAAATAATTATTTCGCTACTAATGAAGAATAAATTAAAGAAATAATTTGGAACCACTTTGCCCAGCTGTATACCAAAAAATTTGACAATCTAAGTAAAATGGATGAATATTTACAAAAATATGAACTTCCTATTTTAAAAGAAAAGGAAATTAAATAGTTAAATAATCTCATCTCAGAAAAAAGAAATTGAGCAAGTCATCAATAAGGAAATCTCCAAGGCCAGATAGCTTCACAAGTGAATTCTATCAAATATTCAATGAGCAATTCATTTTAATTCTATTTAAATTATTTGATAAAGGTGGAGTACTGCCAAAGTCCTTCTATAATACCAATCTGGTACTGATTCCTAAACCAGGAAGAGCTAAAACAAAGAAAGAAAATTATAGACCAATTTCCCAAATGAATATCGATTCAAAAATGTAAATAAAATATTAGCAAAGTGATTACAGAAAATGTCACTAGGATAATATACTAGGATCAAGCAGGATTTATACCAGGAATGCAGGGTTGGTCCAATATTAGGAAAGCTATCAGCATAATTGATCATATCCATAATAAACCTAACAGAAATCATATGGTTATCTCAATTGATACCAAAAAAGCTTTTGACAAAATATAGCGCCCATTCCTATTAAAAATAATGGACAGCATAGAAATGAATGGAATGTTCTGCAAAATGATAGGCAGTATCTATCTAAAACCACAAATAAGCATTATATGTAATGGGGATAAACTAGAAGCATTCCCAAAAGATTGGGGTAAACAAGAATACCCATTATCACCACTATCATTCAAAAGTATTTTATTAGAAATGTTAGCTTAAGCAATAGGAGAAGAAAAAAAAATTAAAAATTAGAACTGGTAATGAAGGAAACAAACTCTCACTCTTTGTAGATGATACTATGGTATACCCAGAGAATTCTAGAAAATCATCTAATAAACTACTGTAAACAATTGGTAAATGTAGCAAAGTAGAAAGATATAAAATAAACACAAATAAATCCTCAGTATTTCTATACATTACTAACAAGATAGAACTGCAAGAGTTAGGAAAAGAAATCACATTTAAAATAACTGCAGACAACATAAAATACTTGGAAACCTGTCTGCCAGGGAAGACTCAGAAACTATTTGAAAATATATACCAAACAGTTTTCACACAAATAAAATTATATTTAAATAACTGGGCAAATTTCAATTGCTCATGGGTAAGCTGAACTAATATACTAAAAATGACAATTCTACCTAAATTAAATTATTTTTCAGTGTCATACCTCCAAAAATGAGTTTAGTGAGCTAGAAAAAAACATAACTAAATTCATATGGAGAAATAAAATGTCAAGAATCTCAAGGGAATTAATTTTAAAAAATGCAAAGGAAGGAGACCTAGCCATACCAGATATAAAATTATGTTATAAAACATTAGTCATCAGAACTGTCTGGTACTGGTTAAGAAATAGTGGTGGATAAGTGGAATAAATTAGATACAAAAGAGTCAGCAATAAATGACCATAGTAATCTACTGTTTGTTTAAACCCAAAGATTTCAGCTTCTAGGATAAGAACTCATTCTTTGATAAATACTGCTGTGAAAAGTAGAAGATAATTTGGCAGAAATGAGGAATAGACCAACATCTCACACCTTTACCAAGATAAGGTAAAAATCAGTACAGGATTTCGATATCAAATATAATATTATGAGCCAACTAGGATGACAAGGAATAACTTACCTGTCAGATCGAAAGGGAAGAAGTTTGTGACCAAAGAATAGATAGAGAACATAATAAAAAACAAACTGAAATAATTTTGCACAAACATAGGCTTTACAATCAATATTAAAAGGAATGTCATAAGCAATTTTTAAAATTAGTTTTGCTGATAAGGGACTAATTTCTAAAACATATAGAGGACTCAATTCAAATTTATATGTTAAAAAAACCAAGTCACTCCCCAATTGATAAATTGTCCAAGGATATGGGAAAGTAATTCTCAGATAAAAAAATCAAAGCTATTCATGGTCATATGAAAGTGTGCTCTAAATCATTACTGTTTAGAGAAATGCAAATTAAAATATTTCTGAGGTACCACCACACATCTCTCAGATTTACCAGTTTGATCATAAAGTAGAATGATCAATGTTAGAGGGAATGTGGGAAAACTGGTACAATAATGCACTGCTGGTAGAGTTGTAAACTGATCCAACTTTTCTGGAGAGTAATTTGGATTTATGCTCAAAGGGAAATAAAAATGTGCATACCCTTTGATGCAACATTAATATTATTGGATATGTATCCTGAAGAGATCATGAAAGGGGTAAAAATCCCACAAGTATAAAAATATTCATAGCAACTCTCTTTGTAGTGGCAAAGAATTGGAAATTGAGATGATGCCCATCAATTAGTGAATGGCTGATTAAATTAGGGTATATCATATAGATATAGATATAGATAGATATAGATATAGATATAGATATAGATATAGATTAGATATAGATATAGATTAGATATGGATATGGATAGGGATAGGGATAGGGATAGGGATAGGGATAGGGGTATGGACATAGAACATTATTGTTCTATAAGAAATGCAAGGGACAAGATTTCAGAAAAGCCTGGAAAGATTGGCATGAATTGATGCCGAGATGAGCAAAAATAGAAGAGCTTTATACATACTAACAACAACACTGAGTGATAATCAGTCATGATAGACTTGTTAATTTCAACAGCTCAATAATCAAAGACAACTTTCAAATACTTAGGATAGATCCATATCCAAAGAAGGAATTATGGAGTTTATGAAAGTCAAAGCTTATTATCTCAATTTTTGAAAAATTATCTTATGTATTATTTCATCTATTTTCTTTCTAATATTATCTTTCTTCCATTTAGATTTTGTTTATAAATTTATTTATTTTTATTAAAGATATTATTTGAGTTTTACAATTTTCCCAATCTTACTTCCCTCGCCTCCCATGGAATGCAAGATTGCTTTCAGTCAGTCTGTGTTTGCTTGTTGTACATTGATCCAAATTGAGTGTGATGAAAGAGAAATCATATCCTTAAGGAAGAGACAAGAAGTCTAAGAGGTAAACAAGATCAGCCAATAAGATATCTGGGTTTTTTTCTAAATTAAAGGCAATAGTCGTTGAACTTTGTTCAAACTCTATGGCTCTATATCTGGATACAAATGGCACTCTCCTTTGCAGACAGCCCAAAAATGTTCCCAATTGTTGCACTGATGGAATGAGCGAGTCCATCAAGGTTGAACATCACCCCCATGTTTCTGTTAGGGTGTACAGTGTTTTTTTGGTTCTGCTCATCTGACTCAGCATCAGGTCATGCAAATCCTTCCAGGCTTCCCTGAAATCCCGACCCTCCTGGTTTCTAATAGAACTATAGTGTTCCACGTCATACATATACCACAGTTTGCTAAGCCATTCCCCAACTGAAGGGCATTTACTTGATTTCCAATTCTTTGCAACCACAAACAGGGCTGCTATAAATATTTTTGTACAAGTAATGTTTTTAACCTTTTTCCTCATCTCTTCAGGGTATAGACCTAGTAATAGTATTTCTGGGTCAAAGGGTATGCACATTTTTGTTGCCCTTCGGACAGAGTTCCAAATAGCTCTCCAGAAAGGTTGGAGTTGGATGAGTTCACAGCTCCACCAACAGTGTAATAATGTCCCAGATTTCCCAGAACCCTTCCAACAATGATCATTATCATTTCTGGTCATATTGGCCAATCTGAGAGGCATCTGGTGGTACCTCAGAGAGGCTTTAATTTGCATTTCTCTAATAATTGATGATTTAGAGCAATTTTTCATATGGCTATGGATTACTTTGATTTCCTCATCTGTAAATTGCCATTGCATATCCTTTGACCATTTGTCAATTGGGGAATGACTTTTTATTTTAAAAAAATGACTAAGTTCTCTATGTATTTTAGAAAAGAGTCCTTTGTCAGAATCATTAGTTGTAAAGATTGTTTCCCAATTTACTACATTTCTTTTGGTCTTGGTTACAGTGGTTTTATTTGTGTAAAAGCTTTTTAATTTAATGTAATCGAAATCATCTAGTTGGATTTTGGTGATGTTCTCCAGCTCTTCGTTCCTCATAAACTGCTCCCCTTCCATAGATCTGACAGGTAAACTAGTCCTTGATCTTCTAATTTGCTTATAGTATTGTTTTTTTAAGTCTAAGTCCTGTAACCATTTGGATCTTATCTTGGTAAAGGGTGTTAGGTGTGGGTGAAATCTAAGTTTCTTCCATACTAACGTCCAATTTTCCCATCAGTTTTTATCAAAGAGGGAGTTTTTATCCCAATAGTTGGACTCTTTGGGTTTATCAAACAGCAGATTACTATAATCACCTCCTGCTTTTGCACATATTCTATTCCACTGGTGCACCACTCTATTTCTTAGCCAATACCCAACAGTTTTGATGACTGATGCTTTATAATATAATTTTAGATCAGGTAGGGCTAAGCCCCCTTCTTTTGCACTTTTTTTCATTATGCTACTGGAAATTCTTGACTTTCTATTTCTCTATATGAATTTACTTATAATTTTTTCTAACTCATTAAATTAATTTTTTGGAATTTTGATTGGTAGGGCACTAAACAGGTAGTTTAGTTTTGGTAGAATTGTCATTTTTATTATATTAGCTCTACCTATCCATGAGCAGTTGATATTTGCCCAGTTATTTACATCAGATTTAATTTGTGTGAGAAGTGTTTTATAATTGTTTTCAAAAAGTTTCTGAGTCTGTCTTGGCAAATAGACTTCTAAGTATCTTATATTGTCTGAGGTTACTTTGAATGAGATTTCTCTTTCTAGGTCTTTCTGCTGTGTCTTGCTAGACATATATAGAAAAGTTGACGATTTATGAGGGTTTATTTTATAACCTGCAACTTTGCTAAAATTGTTTCCAGTAGTTTTTTGGATGATTTCTTGGGATTCTCTAGGTAGACCATCATGTCATCTGCAAAGAGAGAGAGTTTTATCTCTTCCTTCCCAATTCTAATTCCTTCAATTGCTTTTTCTTCTCTAATTGCTGACGCTAACATTTCTAATACAATATTGAATAGTAGTGGTGATAATGGGCACCCTTGTTTCACCCCTGATCTTATTGGGAATGCCTCTAGCCTCTCCCCATTGAATATAATGCTTGTTGATGGCTTCAGATAGATACGGCTAATTATTCTAAGTAATAGTCCATTTATTCCTACATTCTCTAGTGTTTTTAGTAGGAATGGAAGCTGTATTTTGTCAAAAGCTTTTTCAGCATCTATTGATATGATCATATAATTTCTGATAGGTTTGTTGTGGATATAATTGAGTATACTAACAGTTTTCTTAATACTGAACCAACTCTGCATTACTGGGATGAATCCTACTTGATCATAATGTATTCTTCTAGTGATAACTTGTAATCATTTTGCTAAGATTTTATTTAAGATTTTTGCATCTATATTCATCAGGGAGATAGTTCTATAATTTTCTTTCTGTTTTAATTCTTCCTGGTTTAGGTAACAGCACCATATTGGCTTCATAGAAAGATTTAGGCAGAGTTCCATATTTCCCTATTTCTCCAAAGAGTTTATTTAGAATTGGAACCAATTGTTCCTTAAATGTTTGGTAGCATTCACTTGTGAATCCATCAGGCCCTGGAGATTTTTTCTTGGGGAGTTCAATGATGGCTTATTAAATTTCTTTTTCTGAGATAGGGTTGTTTAGGTATTTAATCTCCTCTTACTTTAACCTGGGCAACTTATATTTTTGTAAATATTCATGCATTTCACGTAGATTATCAAATTTATTGGCATAGAGTTGGGCAAAATAATTTCGAAATATTACTTTAATTTCCTCCTCTTTGGTGGTGAGTTCACCTTTTCCATTTATGATGCTAGCAATTTGATTTTCCTCTTTATTTTTTTAAATAAAATTGACCAGAGGTTTATAAATGTTTTTGGATTTTTCATAATACCAACTTTTGGCTTTATTTATTAATCCAATAGTTCTTTTGCTTTCGATTATTAATTTCGCTTTAATTTTTAGAATTTCTAATTTGGTATTTAGTTGGGGATTTTTAATTTGTTCTTTCTCTAATTTTTCAGTTGCATGTTTAGTACATTAATTTCCTCTTTCTCCAATTTATTCATGTAAGTATTTAAAGCTATAATATATCCCCCAAGAGCCACTTTTAGTGAATCCCATAAATTTTGGTATGTTGTTTAATTATTATCATTATCTAGGATAAAATGGCTAATTCTTTCTATAATTTGTTTTTTGGTCCACTCATTCTTTAAAATGAGATTATTCAGTTTTCAATTGGTTCTGGGTCTATATCTCCTTGACCCAATATAGCATATGACTTTTATTGCATTGTGATCTGAGAAAAATGTTTTCACTATTTCTGCCTTTCAGTTGATCATTAGGTTTTTATGTCCTAGTACATGGTCAATTTTTTGTATAAATTCCATATACTGCAGAGAAAAAGGTATATTCCTTTCTATCCCCATTCAGTTTCCTCCATAAGTCTACTATATCTAGTTTTTCTAACAATCTATTTACCTCCTTAACTTCTTTCTTGTTTATTTTATGATTCAATTTATCTAGATCTTAGAGTGGGAGGTTGAAGTCTCCCACTAGTAGCGTTTTGCTGTCTATGTCTTCCTGTACTTCTTTCAGCTTCTCCTCTAAGACTTTGGATACTGTCCCATTGGGTGCATATATATTCAGCCTTGAAATAGCTTTATTGTCTATGGTACCTTTTAAGAGGATAAAATTTCCTTCCTTATCTCTTTTAACACTTTCTATTTTTGCTGCTACTTCATCTGAGATAAGGATTGCTACCCCTGCTTTTTTTACTTCAGCTGAAGCAAAATATATTTTGCTCCAACCTTTTACCTTTACTCTATATATGTATCTCTTTGCTTCAAATGAGTTTCTTGTAAGCCGCATATTGTCGGATTCTGTTTTTTAATCCACTATGCTATTCACTTACATTTTAAGGGAGAGTTCATCCCATTCACATTCAAAGTTATGATTAGAAATTCTTTATTGCCCTCCATGCTTTCTTCCCTCTGTTTATATTTTTCCCCCTTCCCCCTTTATCCGTATTACCCAGTATATGGTTTCTGAATACCACCCCCTTCAGTCTGTTTACCCTCCTATATCACCCCTTCTCCTTTCTTTCCTCTTTCCCTTTTTCCTTTTTCCCTTCCCTTCCTTTTGTTAGTTCCCTTTTTCCTCCACTCCCCCTCCCTTTCTCCATCGCCCTCCCCTTTTCCCCTTTTAATATTTGAAAGATTAGATGTTTTTTAAGTTAACTAAGTAAGTGTAAATTGACTTTAAGCCAAGTCTGATGAGAAGATTCAGGTGTTTCTCATCTCCTCCCTTCATCCCCTCTATTGCCATAGGTATTTTGTGTCTCTTAGTGAAATGAGATTTACCCCCATTAAATCCCCTCCCTCCTCCTGTCTCCTTCCTATACCCCTTTTAAAGGAAGTAGTGTTTTTTAGACCATTCTATCTGAGTCATAGAAAATTCTGAATATCTGTCACTTCTAGCTAAGTACATTCTATCTAATAGAGTTAAAATTCTTAAGAGTTATTAGAATCTTTCTCCTAAGTGGAGTTAAAGCCAGTTATATCTCATTGGATACCAGTCTCATGGATAGGTCATGAAGGTCAATCACTTCTGGCTAGATATATTCTCTCTATTAGAGGTACAATTCTCAAGATTTATGAGAGTCTTTATCCCTAAGCTGGAATATAGCCAGCTTTTTTTTTACCACCTTTTTTTTTTACCTTTTCATGTGTCTCTTGTACCTCCTATTCGATGTCCAAATTTTCTATTTAGCTCTGGTCTTTTCATCAGGAATTTTTGGAATTATTCAATTTCATTAAATGTCCATCTTTTTCCATGGAAGAGAAGGCTCAGCTTTTTGGGATAGAGGATTCTTGGCTGCATTCCAAGCTCCCTTGCTCTTTGAAATATCTTGTTCCAGGCCCTTCCATCCCTTAATGTTGATGCAGCCAGGTCCTCCATAATCCTTACTGTGCCTCCTTGATACTTAAATTGTTTCTTTCAGGCTGCTTGTAGGATTTTATCTTTTATCTGATAGTTCTGGAATTTGGCCACAACATTCCTTGGTGTTTTCATTTTAGGAACTTTTTCTGGAGGGATTGATGTATTCTTTCAATAACTACTTTACCCTATGGTTCCATGATATCAGGGCAGTTTTCCATCACTAGATCCTGTAATAATAAGTCCAGGCTTTGTTTTTTCTCTTCAATATTTTCAGGAAGTACAATGATTTTCAGGTTGCCCCTCCTTGACCTATTCTTGAGGTCAGTGGTTTTGCTGATAAGGTATTTTACATTTTCTTCTATTTTTTCTATTTTTTTTTTATTTTGTTTAACTGACTCTTGCTGTCTCATGGAGTCATTAGTTTTTGCAGACTCCATTCTTTTTTTTAGAGAGGAGTTTTCTTCATTAATGTTTTGCAACTCCTTTTCCAATTGGTCAATTCTACTTTTGAAAGAGCTTTCCATTTGACCAATTGAGGTTTTCAGAGAATAATTTTCTTTTTTTTTGCATTTGTCCAATTGTATTTTCTAAGGATTTGTTTTCTTGTTGCACGGTATTAATTGTCTCTCCCAAACTTTCCAGTTGATTTTTAAACTCCTTCCTTATTTCTTCAAGGAAGTCTTTCTGTGCTGAAGACCAGATCATATTCTCCTCAGAGGTTCTAGGTCTCTCTGAGTTAGGGTCTTTCCCTTCCTTCCAAGAATTTTTCTATCGATCCACCTTTCCGCTGACCCTTCTTCCTTTTGCTAAGACCTTGAGTTGGGAAGGAGTTGGTTCACAGGCTTGGCATCACTAGAGGCTTTACTCACTGAATGCAATTTCCCTGGATGGCCAGTCGGAGGTGCTGGTTCTGTGACCTTGAATGAGGCCTTCTCCTTTAGCTTGAAGGAAGGGGTTGGAGCTAATGAATCCTTTTGCCTTCAGTCAATGGTGGCTTGAGGTCCTTCCTCTCCCTATTCTCAGCTGGGCTGGTTCTTCTGCCCACACACCTGTGCCTGAGGCAGAAGTAGTGTGCAATTGTTTGCTCTGGGAAGAGGCCTCAGCCACAATGGACTCAGAGTTCCTCAGACCAGAGGAGCCCAAGGATCGTGTCCACAGGCTTTCCTGCACCAGAACTCTACCCCCAGCTCTGTTGGCAAGCTCCAGAGGCTCAGTGCACCTCTGCTCCCTGGATGACTCAAGCCCCCACCATCTAGTCTCACTGCTGACCCAGCAGGTCCAGCTCTTGGGTCCTCAGACTCCAGGCTCCAATTCAGCCACTAATCTGGCTGATCCGGGGCTGATCTGCCCTTTGAGTCTAGACTCACCCGCCCAAATTTGTCCAGTGCTGCTGAGGGAGACAAATCCTGAGGTAGATAAATCCTGAGGTAGATGTTCTTTCTCCTGGCTCTTCTTTCTGGGTTTGTGGGTCAGATTTTTGTTAAGAGGTTTGTTTCATATGATAGATGGAGAAAGATCAGGAGACTTTAGAACTGTGCCTGTCTTCTCCCTGCCATCTTGGCCGGAAGTCCCTTCCATTTAGATTTGATTCTTCTCTCACAATATGATCAATATGGATCTATTGCTTAGCATGGTTTTAAATGTATCATATTGCTTTCTGCCAAGGGGGAGTGGCTGATGGAAAGGAGGGAAGGGAGAAAAATAAAAAATTCAAAACTTTGCAAAAACATGATTGGTTAAAAACAACCTTTGTATGTAGTTGGGAAAAAACCATTTTTTTTATAAAAATGTCAAATGTGTCATTGATACAAGACTTTCCTGCAGAGTGAATGAGAATGAGCCAGAAGACGCTGCCTCTTTGTAGTACAGAGCTCAGGAAACTTCTGAGCCTGCTCCTCTGCATGCTATGAAAATAAAAGAGAAGCGCTCTGCCAGCAGAATCTAAGAATTCAGGCTCATATCATTCCTGAAGGAAAATCAATGAAAACCAATGAATTAAGAGAAGATAAAAAAAAAAGTTCTAAAATTGCTCCTTTGAAGATAAGGAAAGGTAAGTGACCTATTTATTTTTTATTTATTTACATAAACAGCATGAATAGTAGTTACAAGAGCTAGGATCTAATCCCATCTCTTCATTAATGTTTGCTGTTCCATCATTTTCACTCATTTGACTCTTCAAGACCCCATTTGGGTTTTTCTTAGCAAAGACACTGAAATTAGCAAACCATTTATTTCTTTAGTTTATTTTATGTATGCGGATCTGAGGCAAATAGGGCTAAGTGACTTGCCCAGTGGGTCACCCATCTAGTAGATGTCTGTAGTCAGATATGAGCTCAGGTCTTCCTTACTTCAGGTTCAGCTCTCTATCCACAGAGCCACAAGTTGTTACCTCTGATTCTTAGACAAACCACTGAACCTTTCTTGATCTCAGTTTCCTTTGCTTTAAAACAAGAAAGCTATCATAGTTTAAGGGTACTTAACATTTTGTGTTTAAACTATCTCTTTGATAGTCTGTGAAACCAAAGAATCTCTTCTCAGAAAAAAGTGTGCATAATTTTAAAATTTCCCTTTTTTGGTCCTTTGTAATTTCAAAGGAGACCAATTATGCACACACACACATCAGATATAGATGTGTTTATATATATAAATATAACAAATCTAGATATGTATGAATATTTTCATGTTCTTGAATTTTAAACCTTAAGGACCCTATAATAGATCATCCTATGGTTTCGTTAAATCTAAAATCGAAAATGATTGTAAGCATCCGGAGAGGGCTGTGACAGTGTTTCAATACCCTATTTTGCTATTTCACATCATTTATCACCTGCAGACCTGATTTCATTAGATTCAAATAAATAAAAACCCACAAATCCATGAAGTCATTTACATCCACTTACTTTCTATTTCTTTGTATTTTCCCCAACTTCTTCCCCATAAATACATGCAAAATACAAAGTAATCAACAAATAACATTTGACTTCCAAATAAAAAAATTAATTTGACGGAAAGATAGAATTGGTATTATCCAAAAGCTATGAATACAAAAGAATGATAATGTAAACAACAAAAAGTGATACTTAGCAATTTCAAAAAAGCAATTAACACTACTAGCAAATATATAGATGAATGAATGCTTCTTTGACCTCTGGTTATTTGACTCTTGAGAGACTACTGTATAAGCATGAGAGGATGGAAATTTGATTTAGTACATAAAACAGTGAAATAGAAAGTAAAGTGGTAGTGTAATAGAGGCAGAGAAACCTGGGATCTACTTCTATTTCTAACACGCAATAGTTACATGACTTTGGATAAGTAACTTAATAAGTTATTGTCTAATGTTTAGTATAGGTAAGATATTGATTTGCTTCCATGAAGGGAGTTTCTACTTTGAGAAAAATAAATAATAAAATGAATAAAACCAATAAAACTACAAGTACAATTCTTATATGTTTGTATTCAAAACATAAATGTATGCATATTTGTATCAGTATATTTTTTGTGTGTGTATGTATGTGTTTATGATCATACATAAATATGCCTGTTATGTGTGGATATTTCTGTATATCTTCTTTTACATTGAATTGTATCATGTGCTGTTGTGTTAAATTATACAATGTGATATTATATTATCATATTATATTATACTGTCAGTTGTCTAAATCTATCAGTTTTTTACTTTTATTACCTTTATTTCATTACTTCTCCTTCCTTTTGGTCTTGCTATCCCTTTACACACTTTAAAATTATCAGCCCCCACCCATCCATAAAAGTTTTCATTTTGTGAGCTATATACATTTCTCACATACCGAACAAATTAATTCAACTTGGGAATAAATACCTTAACAGTACATCAACCAATACCTTCTCTACTTTTGCATTATCTGCTTCACTAACCACAAAGAAATTACAATTTTATTCATGGTATGAATATTTGGCATGGTATTTTTTCCCTTCTTTGAAACATTTTGATTTTTTGCTGTTCAGTGGTTTCAGACATTTTGTAACCCCATTTGGGGCTTTCTTGGCTAAAATACTAGAGCATGTCATTTCCTTTTCCAGCTCATTTTACAGATGAGGAAACTGAGGCAGAAAGGTAAAGTGATTTGACAAAAGACAGGTAGTAAGTTTCTGGGGCCAGATTTAAAATTAGGTCTTCCTGGTTCCAGGCCTAATATTCTATCCATCATGCCACTTTGCTCTCCATTCCTATAAATATCACAGATCTAAATAAATTGATGTGGACTCAAAAGAACATTCAAATGAATGCACTTTTCAGTTCAAATATAAGAACACCAAGAATATTTTACCTATTAACTATTTGTACTTGACATTTATACAAATGTGAAAGGATAAAATAATTTTTCTTTTAGGTTTTTGCAAGGCAAACGGGGTTAAGTGGCTTGCCCAAGACCATACAGCTAGGTAATTATTAAGTGTCTGAGACCGGATTTGAACCCAGGTACTCCTGACTCCAGGGCCGGTGCTTTATCCACTATGCCACCTAGCCACCCCAAGGACAAAATATTTTTTTTAAATCTGAATATCAAGGAAGAATAAGAAGCATAAATTTAACCCATTCTTTTCAAGTGTAAGATTGTAGACAGAGTGTTACATAACTGTTCATGTGGGAAAAGATGTTAAGATTCCCTTCAGTCTCCAAAGACAGACAAGTATGTAGTCCAAAGAGAGAGAGGCCAACTGAACTCTATCCACTGAGAAACCATCTAAAGCTTTGGATTCAGTTTGGTATGGAACATTTAATCCACTCAGACTTTGAGACAAACTGCTGATTCTTAGAACAGAAAATAGTTTCTTGTGAAAGAACTTCTAGGAACTGTTGTCCAAAGAGACAGCTCAATTCTTCTCACATTTGGGAGAGGAGCATGATAAAGTGAACCTCAAGGTTGAGATCTGGAAAGCAAGTGGTGGCAGAGCTGGAGAAACGGAAGCCCCTGCAAGGATTCAACTATGCATAGAGAGTAGAGTCTGGATATTGCAGGATAGTTCTCAAAACCAAAGCCTATTATTATATGTAAATTGAATGAATGAATATGTGAATAAAAAAATGAAAAATGAATGAATGTATAGTTGTTATATTAAATGTAACATTGCTCACCTATAAATTCAGATATATATTTAAATCTATTTCTATGTGTGAATACATCCACATGTGCACACACACACATATATGTATATAGGTATATCTGTATGTGTGTTTATGTGTATGTGTATGTGAGATGGGTTAAGATAAAATAGACAGCAGCATGTTTAGCTCCTGTCATTCATTGGCATCTTCAAAAAGCTGGTAAAGCTCTCATGTTTTCCTATTCTCTCCCTTCTGCTAATAAATGGCACAAATTTACTTTGAAATGTCTCCATAAGTCATTTCTAAGTACTGATTTTGTTTTATGTAAAACCATGGCCAGGAACAGCTTCTTTGTGGTCCACATCTGTGGTTAATTGCATCTAGGAATACAATGGAGAAGGCCAGTGAATAGTTTCTCATATACAGAATTAATCAGACCACAGGTATGATCTTTTTTTTTAATTTAATTTGTAATTGAGAGAGAATTGCATAGATTTGATAATATCAATAACAGTTATATGCACTTAAATAGCTGAGGAGATTAACCATGTCCCCTAGTATAGTGAGTCAAGGGGGCCAGCCAGGTGAGGCAAAAAATAGAACTCCCAACTCAGAGTCAAGAAGACTCATCTTCCTGCATTCAAATTTGGCCTCAGACACTTTAAGTATCTCTTATATCATCCAGAAGATAGGATAGGACAATAGGTACTAATTGGAGCTAGCAAGGAACTGGCAGGATTTGTTTCTATATCAAAGATTTATAAACTCCACACTAGTCATCCTGCAGTCTGAAAAAGATACATGGCCTATATGACTGTAGGTCTTTTCTTCCTCCTTTCAGTTTCCTATTCACAGGAAGGGGAAAGAGTGTTAGGGACTATTGAACGTGAGAGTACTATAAATTATCTTCACCTGGTGTCCTTGAGCACCAGATCATTGTTTTACTAAGTGCCACTGGAGTGGGAGTGGATTAGAGACTGGGAAGGATATTTAAGCACTGGTATTTGGTTCAATAAAAGGAGACCTTGGAGTATTTGGGGATCCTGGAGAACTTGTCATCTTGTCATCCTTGTCTTCCTTGTCTCCCACCCCTTCAATGCTTACCTGGGGAACACTGAGGGAGTTCAAAAAGGGACTCAACATATGACCTATGGAAAAGGGACTCAACATATGGCACCGGTACAAGGACATGAAGGTGGAGTTATCTGAGTGAAGTCCTGGATAAGGACCAGCAGATACAAGCAAGAGAACCAAGGGACATCTTGGAGGAGAGGACTCTGGAGAAGGTAACAGATTGATGTTACCAGGGGCTGATTTTAAGTTGGAACAAAGAGGTGTAAAGCGAAAGTGAGAAGACAACCAAGTATTCAGCATTAAGGAACCAGTGAAAGTAAGTTAGGATTAAGTAAAGTAAAAGTGAGAAGACAAATAGTATTCAGTATTGAGGAGCCAGGGGAAGTAGAGTCTCCAAGGCAGAACCACAGGGGACAGTTTCTTCCTCAACAGCAGTCTGTACCAGTGCCATAAACAGGATGTAGAGAACCTGTTTGCTGTTCCTTTTGACTTTTTTTTAGGTTTTTTGCAAGGCAATGGGGTTAAGTGGCTTACCCAGGGCCACACAGCTAGGTAATTATTAAGTGTTTGAGGCCGGATTTGAACTCAGGTACGCCTCAGGCACTACCTAGCTGCCCCTTGCTGTTCCTTTTGGCCACAGCTGCCAGCCTGATTCTGCTATGCACATTAAGTGTGATCCAGGCCCCTAAATCTATGGTCAACTTAAGAGACTTTTCATCACTGATGCAGACCCTGATGCAGACCTTGACTCAGACTCCAACACTGAACAGGAATTGCATGACAGAAGCCACAAAGAATTTCACTTTCCAGGCTACAGCCGGCTACACCTCGGCTGTTGCTCTGGCAACAGAACGCTGTGAATTGAACACTAGCTGTGCTTCCTGTGCTAAGAGCAAAGGCATCACATGCTATTGGGCAGTTTGTTATAGTGATGGCTACAGTTCACAAAATGCAACAACTCCAAATTGTACTGTCAACAACAAATAATTTCAAATGCTCTCTTTCGTTCTCTGCCATTCCCACCTTCTGCAGAAGGAGGCAGATGGAGAAGGGAAACTTTCCTTTTTGGAACTTCAAAACTCAAACCCACGTCTAAAAAAATTATTTTAGAAATAAAGGGACCCCCCATGCCTTCTTCCTGGTTTGGGGAGGAGAGGGGGGAGGTTGGGCAATGACTATGTTTTTCAATAGGTTATTTATTGGGAAGCTTTGTGGTTCAATTAGTTAAGAAAAAAAGGGGAAGAAGATTTTTTTCTGGGATTGGAAATTTAGATTTTTATCTCTTGAATGAAGCTTGTGCTTATGGCTAATACTTTGGTGTCTTATGTGTGTGTATGTGTATTTAAACATCCATAGGACATTTTACATCTCTCTACTGGCCTGGAGAGGTGGGAAAATGTCTCTATATTCTGAGATTTGGTACTGACCAGGGTATCAATCTCAGCTTGGTAAACGTGATACAAGAAAGTTGTTTCTGTGTTTGTGTTAGTGTCTAAACTCTGAAACAGGTAAAGTTTGGGTTTTGGATTTGATTGCTTTGAAAGGTATTTTTGTTGGCAAAAGAAACAATTTTGCAATCTTTGTAAGTTAGGAATAAAATTTATTTCAAGGAATTTGGCAATATTGATTTTTACTATTGTTTAATTGATATTTGTTTATACTATTTCTGACCTTTTGTTTACAACTTATATGGCATTTATTATGTAATAATTTTGTTTCAGAAAAAACAAGAAGGGGGATATGTAAGGGATTGTTGTATGTGGGAGTACTATAAATTATCTTTACCTGGTATCCTTGAGCACAAGAATGTAGTTTTACTAAATGACATAGGAGTGGGAGTAGATTAGAGCCCGGGAAATATATTTAAATACTTGGATTCTGGTGAATAAATTAAGACCTCAGTGTACAAAGGGAGAACTTGTCTTCCTTGTCTCCTGCCCCTTCAACACTCACCTGGGGAAGATTAAGGGAATCCAGAAAGGGATTCAACATATGATGTCCAGTAAAGGGACTCAACAAAATAGAAGCAGGGGCACCAAGACTTAAATACCTTTGTTTGTAGAACCTGAATCCCTCTATGTTTATTATTGAAAATTCATGTCCTCTCCCACTTGCCCTGACTAGATTAAAAAACAATCAAAATTAGAGTTCAGAGGATCTTGCCATTTGGAATACATAATTATAAAGACAGCTTACTTTGTTTTAAAGGACAGGAAGAAAATATTTGCCAGAAAAACTAGAAAGGTCCCATGAAGTCACCACTTTTGGGTCCCATAGAAGGTTCCTTAGTAAGGGAAATAGAAGTAAATGAAATTATAAAGGTTATTTGCCTGGGAAGGGAAGGAGACAAATAACAGAGAACAATAATGGATATAGCAGAGAGGCTTGAACTATAAATCACAGAGCAATAATTCACTGTTTCCTATATGTAAACAAGGAATATTTCCATGAAAGGAAAAAAGGAATACATTTTAAATGGAATTTCCAAATAACGGTTTTTGCAGTCAAATTATGCTTGGACTTGGGAGGATGGGCAATTTTAGCTGTTAACTAATTAATTCTTTAAGTCCTTGGGAAACCAAAAGGCTTGGGAAAGCAAATACAAGGGCTGACATATAGTCTCTGGTTGATAACCAAAAGGAAACTGGCTCAAGAATTGTTTGCTTGTAGAAGGCTACTGTAAGTAGATATTCAAATTGAAGGTATCTATATTTGGAAGAAATTATTCTAAATTAATTCAAGAAATAGTTTACTGGGTGTGTTTCTCTGACAGTCTTGAAAATATCAGTGGTGCACCTGCTGGGGAGGCATTCCCCTCTACCTCTTTTAGAAAGGTGTCTGCTACTTTGCTCAGTTTGTGATAAGGCATTTGCATAAATCCATAATGCATCTGTCAAGCTCATATTTCCCTGGGGCATTATAATGCTAATAGAGAAGTGAAAAACAGTGTTTTTAATCTCTTTAGACCCAATACCACTGAACTTGACATCTGTAGCCTCTCCATGATAAATATAGCATCACGTTTTCTATGGCAATCGTTCTATAATCCTGGCTTCTGGGAAGATGTGGTCTGGAAGAGTTTTGAGCAATGGAAGTCATTTATAAGAACTAGAGGATTCTGTGGAATGTTTTCTATGTATTTTTTTTACAGTGTTACATGATAATTTTAAAATCACAGCCATCACTGACCACTCTGCTAACTTTCTTTCAGGTGATCTTGCGATTTTATCTGAAGGTCTAGGAAATGCAAGATCTTTTAGTAGGAATGAC